>NW_028186360.1:756057-809919 GCF_003343005.1 Rhea americana | reverse complement strand
TCAATTTCTGCCCATTGCCTCTTGTCCTGTCACATGGGGCAACTGAAAAGAGTTTGTCCCTGTCCCCTTGACATCCTCCCTTCAGATACTTACACACACTTCGATAAGATCCCCCCTTAGTCTTCTCTTCCCTAGGCTAAACAGGCCCAGCTCTCGCAGCCGTTCCTCATAGGGCAGGTGCTCCAGCCCTCTGATCATCTTTGTAGCCCTACGCTGGACTCTCTGCAGTAGCTCCATGTCTCTCTTCTACTGAGGAGCCCAGAACTGGACACAGCCCTTGAGATGAGGCCTCACCAAGGCTGAGTAGAGGGGCAGGATCACCCCCCCTCCACCTGCTGGCAACAGTCTTCCTAATGCAGCCCAGGATACCTCTGGCCTTCCTGGCCACAAGGGCACATTGCTGGCTCATGGTCAACTTGTCATCCACCAGCACTCCCAGGTCTTTCTCTGCAGAGCTGCTTTCCAGCAGGTCAGCTCCCAGCTTGTACTGGTGCCTAGGGTTATTTCTCCCTAGTGCAGGACTCTGCACTTGCCCTTGTTGAACCTCAGGAGGTTCCTCTCTGCCCAGCTCTCCAGCCTGTCCAGGTCTCTCTGRATGGCAGCACARCCCTCAGSTGTGTCAGCCACTCCTCCCAGCTTGGTATCATCAGCAGACTTGCTGAGGAGGCACTCCATCCCCTCATCCAGGTGATTGATGAAGAGGTTGAACAGGATGGGACCCAGYACTGAGCCCTGRGGGATGCCACTGGCCACATGCCTCCAAATAGACTCCACGCCACTGATGACGACCCTCCAAGCTCTGCCTTTCAGCCAGTCCTCAATCCACCTCACTGTCCACTCGTCTAACCCACACTTCCTGAGCTTCTCTAGGAGGATGTTAGGGGAGACAGTGTCAAAAGCCTTGCTGAAGTCAAGGTACACAACGTTCACTGCTCTTTCCTCATCTACCTAGCCAGTCATTCCATCAGAGAGGCTCTCAGAYTGGTTAAGCAGGATTTCCCCTTGGTGAATCCATGCTGGCTACTCCTGATCACCTTCTTTTCCTCCATGTGTCTGGAGATGACATGCAGGATGAGCYGTTCCACCACCTTTCCAGGGTTGGAGGTGAGGCCGACCAGCCTATAGTGAGGTCCTCCTTTTTGCCCTTCTTGAAGTCTGGAGTGACACTGGCTTTCTTCCAGTCCTCAGCCCTTATTTGAAACAGCTCTACGGCAAAGCTGCAGCTCTGCAGCAGAACCGCCTTGAGTTTGAGGAGTGGCATGTGAAAAGATGTGCTGAGCTTGTGATARAGCATCAGTTTGCTTTTTAATACTGTTTTAGGAGTGAGCACAATTCTATGGATGACAACATATGTAAGAACTTTCCTAATAATATTTTAAAGCTCCCCATGGTTTCCTGCTGCTGAGGAAAGAACYACAACAGACCTCACTCCTGAGGCTGCATTACTTTACATTGTGGCATCCTACTAAAAGCCATAAAACACTTCATTGATTTTAAAATGTCTACTTGTSTTTCCATACGTGTAGTGTACATATGTATGTAAGGTTTGCTCTAGGCACAGGGAAAACGTAGGCTGTGGTCTGGGGAAAACAGACTCCTGAGGCCAAGAAAGTGGCCTCAGCTCTTGCTGCTTTCCTTGCCTGATCAGAATCAGGCTGTTAATACAGAAGTCAGATGGCAGCTAGTGCTGGCGATGGGTGGCACCTCTCCCAGGGGAAACAGCTGCCATCCCTATCCCTGTCCCCATCCCTTGCACTCCAGCTGCAGCAGGACCAGATAGTTCAGCTCTGTAGGAATCTTCATTTCAGCTTGGCATCTTACTTCTGTCTTTCCCCTCCCCAGGACAGAAGCAGTAGCAGCTGGAAAAAAAAATTAAATCTTGCCCATACTTTGAAAAGGCATAAGCTGGTTCTATGTGCATCTTTGTATGAGAGTCCATATAGCACTGCTGTCATGAATATTCATATCAATTTAGAAATTAATTGTAAGAAAGTACATTTCAAGTATCCATCTTGCCATTTAACTTTAGGATCTAATGCACTGTCTAGTATTTTAACATACGATTATTTTGTTTAGCAACTGTTATTCAAGATGTTATCTATTGAAAACTATATGGTAGTATATTTTTAATCATCTAATGACAGGTTTGTGTGTTCTTTTTTATCTCTCCTCCTCCACTCTAAAGGAAAATAAAGAAGCAAGTAGGAAAAACAAAGTGAAAAATTCACAAAAAGCCATAACAACTCCAGCATATTTAATTGACAGTTCTTTGGAGCAGAACATATTGATATTTCCCAATACTTCCTTCCAAATTCCTAATAGCCAAAGTATCATCAGGTTTTAGAATGATATAACTAGTATTTTTTAATTTATCTATTTATATTTGTCTATTCAGCATAAGCCAGCTAAGAATTCATTACAACAAATGAGAGCTTAATGTAGTCACGTAAAGATATGTCTATATATCTATGAGGAAAAACAAACTATGAGGGAAAACAAACAGCAGCAAACACCAATCTAAGATAYATCCCTGTTACACTGAGTATCAATGATTACATAGGCTTATCACAGAAAGCAGAGTTAATATGCCAGATTTCCAGGCTTTAAAAAATGTTCAGTTGGCASAGTTCAGACTGTGTGTCAAAAAAATGAAATGTCTGGTAACTGATTTAATTTACATATTTACTAAAATCARGAAGCTTTCAGGGGATGAATTACAGTCAAGCCCAATTGTTCTAGTAGTGATTTGACCTGCTGTTATGGTTTTGTTAAGGCTTTTATATTTTTCATATAATACCATATGTTATATTTTGCAAATTAAAGGAATGTGCATAGAGAAACATAATTACAATGCAATTAAAATATATGTGCTTTGCATGAATTACAACTGTAGGTTATTTCTTGTGTATTATTGAGTCCCTTTGCACTTTGAAGTTTCAACTCCAGTTGCAAGGAATTTCTCTCTTAAAAAGGTGCATTCAGCAGAGATGTTTATCTGCCTAAATCCAAGTGCAATGGGGCTGTGAAATTATAATACATTTATCTGGTTGCCATATGCTGCACTGCAAGGGGTACTGAGCAGCTCCTACGGATAGAAACGTGCCCCTTTGCAAAAGGCATAGAATTTGCCCCTTTGCCTGAGAAAGGTGGGAAATGGGCCAGAAGTAGCATGTAACAAGAGAGAGAGTCTGCCTCAGCTCCTTGTAAGGATCTGAGCAGCCAGAAGCAGCAAGTGAGGTGGAGAGCAGCACAAGTTCCCATCTCTGCTGCTGCTGCTGCTACTACTATTTGGCTAAGGGGCATTGCCGGCCACTGCATGAGTGGGCCTGAAGTCCAGCAGTTTACACTGAATGCCTGAAATCGTAATACATTATTTTTGCTTTTCCCTGATCCTGTAGAAGGATGAATGGATTTCTGAAGGTGGATTTTACTGTGCAAGGCTGTAGTTTAACAGCACAATAAATTCAATTTTAGGTCTCCTTGTAGCATGGCACACAGTGCTAATGTAGTACAGACTCACCCTGCCAGCTAAAATTAGTTAATCCACCTACATTTTTCAAAGATTGTACTGGCTGGCTTTTACAGAGGATCAGATATCATCTCTTGCCCTACARTTTGCGTAAAACCAGGATCACTTCCCTGTTGCACACTCTGGATAATTCGACAAGAACATGTCCTTGTACCCACACACGATCCAGATGAAATTTTGCTGTAGGGTGATTTGCTGATGCACAGAGCCAGAATGAATGACTATGGGAACACAGCCTGTGTTTTAGTAATAAATTTTGTATTTTGTTTTGCACACCTATGAAAAAGGATGCAAGAGTCTGAGAATAAGAAAGTATGGGAAATATGAGGAGAACCTGATTAGCCATTGATAAGCATGCTGTCAGGCACCGTAGAAATTACTTTTGCCTGAAGCTCTGCAAATAAATAATTTTTCAGTTAGGTTGCTGAATTGGGAAAAAACAAAACAACAACAACAACAACAACATACCCAATGGCCTGCTATCCATTGCTATAATGAAAATTCAATGTATTTTGTTTTATTCAAAATGTTGGGTTTTTTTCCACAAATGCTTAAAATTAAGTATAATGGACAAAACTGCCAGAGGGCTGGAACTGACATCATCCTTTTAACCAAAAGGTACAGGATGTAATACACATATCCAAAACACGGAAAAATCTAGATTAAATTGTTTTGAAGGAGAATCTGAATCCAGCTGGGAATCTGAACCCCAAATGTTCTAAGCAGAAATTTAAAGCATTCTGTGCCAAGACTCATGGTACTTTTTGTTGACACTGTTTCACTCTCCACAAATAGTTACTAATCAGCTCTCTGACTCAATGATGTCCCAGTTACTCTACACAAYGTTTAGCACATTGTCCTAAGACACAGGAGACACTTAAACACACATATCTATGCACACATTTATACACACAATCCAGCATTGCATAAGGAGAAATAAGCCAGCTTCAAATGACTGGATATGCACGTACAGAAAGACTGCAGAGCAACATCGAGATACAAGCCTGCCTCCCAGCACCAGCATTACTGCAGTGGCATCGTGTTGTACTACCAAAGCAAACAGCCCTACCTCTCTGCAAAACTAATGAGCCTGGCCGGAGCGGCACACTTCTGGCTCTGCAGGGAGCTGCAGAGTGGGCTATCTCTACCCAGTGCTTCACAGMTCCCTGTAGATTTTAGTCCTTCCTTCAGCTTCATATGTTAAAGCCCTGCAATAAATTTAATTTTCTCTGCTTTGTAGCAGAGTACATGACTATTTGGTGAAAGGTGGATGTTACCATTAAATACATTTTTCCAGTCTTGATGATTTGACAGATTAAATGGAAGTTCAAAAGCAGTTTAAGATGATCAGAATGCTTTTCTGCCAATTTACTATTCTCCAAGTGTTTTCCCACCACCATGTTCTAATTCTGTGTAAGTATCAACGTAAGATTTAGAGGGAAGAAAAGATCTAAACAGCTTGCTAGAAAGATGGCTCTGTTTTGCAAACATATTTACTTGAACTTATGCAAGGAAAAAGAAAAAAAAACACTGAAGATATCAAAGCTGCTTTCTGGGTTTTGGAGGTTTGCACAAAATCAAGTATTTTTCCAGCCTTTCTCATATGGAAACAACAGGCACTTTTCACATCAGTCTATGCTGCGGGCAAGTGCATTTCACTGATGGAGATCATTTGCTTCATCCCCAAATTCAATGCATGAATATGCATAAAAATACTCAGGAAAAAAATCTCAATGAGCAATATTTATCACAAAGTCAGCAGCATTAGGGAGAAGAAATAGCTTGCATGCACGCAGACTAAATACAACTCTTCAGTTTAGAAAGAAAGATAGGCAGGGATATGAGGGAAGTCTAGAGTGTCATGACTGGCATGAAAAAGGTTACTGTGGATGATTACTCATGATTTAATCAAAAAGCAAGATCTGAGGAGTACCCAAGAAGTCATCAGACAATAACCCAAATAAAAATACAAATAAAACAAAACAAATAAAAWTTTTTAAAAAACAGTTTGTTTTCCCACAAACTGCATAATTAGAGTGACATTCATGATCACAGAATCATGTGTAGGACAAAACTATATATACATTCAGAGAAAGACTAGGARAAAATGGAACTCTCTAAACCATGGTCCAGCTGCACTTCTAACTTCAGAAGACGTTAGAATTATAATTCTACCATTTGCTCTCATTAAGGCATTGCCTCAGGAGCAGCCAGAATAGAAATCACAGAATGGTTGAGATTGGGATGGACCTCTGGAGATCATCTAGTCYAACCCCACCTGCTCAAGTAGGGTCACCCAGAACATGTTGCACAGGATCATGTCTAGGTGAGTTTAGAATATCTCCACAGAAGGAGACTCTACAGCCTCTCTGGGCAACCTGTTCCCGTGCTCTGTCACCCGCATGGTGAAGAAATTCTTCATCATATTAAGGCAGAACTTCCTGTTCGTGCCTGTTGCCTCTTGTCCTGTCACTGAGCACCACTGCAAATTGCTGCATCATGAGTCACAACTTCCTGATTTCCCCTCTGAATCAGGCAGTAAGCTGTCTAGATCAATAACAGATCACTTCTCTTTCTCCGCAGAGAAAGATGCCACCCATTYCCCCCGCCAGCTCATTCCCTTTCCTGTTCACTTGAAAACGACTGAAGTGTTACCTGGAGACTACTGTCATGACCTTTAATGCAAGAAGTCTTCCTAGCAAGCAGGGTGACAATGCCATGCTTGCCATATGGGCAAGGGACATTCTTAATTTAWTAAAGTGAGCACAGAAGGAAGATAGAATAAAGAGGAAGAGCTCAGTTGCTTTGACTGAAAGCACAATGAAGTGCAGTCCCAATTAAGGATAAATATTGCGTCCCTTTTCCCCATAACTTTTGGCTCTGCAAAGGATGGCATTGTTGCTGAGATTTATAGACAACRAGAGCAACAAGATTTTACCAGAAGAATGATCATAATTATTCTCTCATGTTCTAAAACTCATTTGGTCTGTGGCCTTGGCTACYGTTCTCTCTCTCAAATCATAATCTAACATTTAGCGAGATAGCAAATGCATTCATGCTGCAGTGGAACTTACTTAYTTGTCTTGATCACAGAAAAGAAAAAATGGTGAACATTAATTAAAAAAAGAACAGAAAACATAGCCAGTCTGTGCTCCTTTTTGCCAATACTCCTCCTTGCAAAGCCTACTTGCAAACTCTTGCATGAAGACTCTGAGAAGGATACAACACAAGGTCTTTGCTCTTGCTCCTAAAAATAGACTTATCAAAATTATCATGTGTGACTATTATTACAAATATATCCCACATGAGGAGAATCACTGCAAGTAGGACACAGAAGAAGCAATCTCACTTACAGATACAGCTGTGGTATCTGTCACACAGAGTCAACACTAACTCCAGAAGGCTAGGTATATGTTCAAAAGTCAACAGCATCTTTTTTGCCTGCTTCATGAGAGATTTGCACAGAAAAATCAAGGAAAGGCTTTAGCATTTTGGTTTAGTATTAGCAGTATTTAGGTCAGAGCATTTGAATAAGACAAGAAAGTCTGATGAAAAATTTCAGTCCTTTTAACATGCAACATTTGTACTTCAGAAAATGGAAATACAGCAATGAATGTAGCTACTGGACCAGGTCAGCACAGCCTCTTTATCCTCTGAAATGCTCCAAGTGTTACCAGCTGGAAACTTGGGCCACATTAAGCCACAGTATACGCAGAAGAATTCTGTAGCATGTAATAAGGTCTTAATTCTTATCTGGGTTTAAGAAGTATTCTAATGTAGTTTAAAAGCAGTCACTGAAAGTTTTCTGACAGTACTTTTGATAGCTAATTAACATATGTCACTACTGCATTGAGTTTTGTCCTGTAATGCATAAAGATAACCTCATATTTTACAAGTGCAGGAGAAAAACATATTCTCTTYATTGACCTGTGTACTGCATTGGAAAAGTATTTACAGCATTCTTTAGGCATACTATAAACAGCAATGGTTATGTGTAACATTTTTGCTTTCTTGTGGTTCTATAAACATGAATATAAAATAAGACAATTTGCTGATGATATAATTAGAGAAATACAAAGATCAAGCATAATTTCATACTGGAACCCATAGGCAGGTTTTTAAAGGCATAAACTGCAATTAGTTGCCTAAATCCCATGGAAATTCACTCACCTCACATTTATGCCTTTGAAAAGCTCAGAATCAAACTTAAAGGTTTTGATCTCWATACTATGCTACCCAGCCACTCAGTGCAGTTGTTGAAAGAGGAGTTTTCTCTATTTATTATAGAGTACATTCATGTTAAAAACACATTCACTCAATTCATATCAGAACAGTATWTAAGTACATGTATTATTTCAAACATAGAAATAGACTTGTTACAGAAATTGGAAGTGAAGGAGTGAAGTACATAAGCCTTGAAGACCCCAACATCTTGTACAGCAAGGTTTGAATACCACTTAACTCCTCTATTGGCAGAAATTACCATAATTCTACTGAAGTCAGAACTRTACCTATTTACTCCAGCTGTGAGAATAGCCCTCTATTATCACCTAGAGAGAAAGAAAGGTCTTATCCAAAGCTCCCCCAAATCAACAGATATTAGTGGGTTTAAGTTTTAGACCTATAAGCAACATATGAACAACAGCAAGTTCTGCCACGTAGTGACTTTTCTCGTTTCTGAATCTGCTTGGAAGGCTGACTGACAAAATTGAGCGAAATAAAACACCATATTAGTAACGTCGCTTTTGAGAAAAGGAAAGATTATCACATTTATTCAGGTATATCACTTCAGTYCATTTTTCCTAAAATGTAGGTTTTGTCCATAGGCGTCATGAATGCAAATGCCATATAGCACAAGCAAGCAGGAGACATTTTTACAGTGTATCTAACACCAACTCAATAACATATATGCAGAAAAAACTAGGATCTTAGATTGCAATGGTAACTTTCCCTCAGCCCTTCCACTGTGGTGTCGGGACTGACTGTAACGGAGGGGTGGGACCTGCATGTGCAACACCTGCTGCAGATCAAGCGACCAGTGTGCGCGTACATCGGGGGGAAGAGCTGAAGCAGGCAGGGGAGGAGGCAACGTTCCTCTTTTGCAGGGGAAATGCACACACTTCCTATCAAGCACTCAGAAGCAGTGCCCTGACCTTCAGTTCATGTAACTGTAATGATCTCAAAGGAAACGGAGAAAAGAAAGAAAGCTTTGAAACTGACCTGTTTTTCATTTTCATCCTCCAGCCTCAGCCTGTCCTCTATGCAGTTCCTGGCCTGAAGGAACGCCTTCCTCTGAGCCCTTTCTGTCAAAATCCTCACAAAGACCCCATACAAATTTACACTGACAAAAAGGATTGCATTGGCCACAAGCTGTAAGGAAGAAAGAAAAAGAAATCAATATTTTAAAATACAGATTTTTGTTTCACATCTCTACTCAGCAAAATAGAAAATTCACAGTCTAAAATTTCTGCCTTGTTAGTCATATTGCCAAGAACTGTTTCCACAGCATAACTACACAAAAACAGTAATGTTACTAGCTACCACAGGTCCCGACAAACAATACTCAGCATTATAGAATTTCTCAGCTGCTGAAGTTAATCTCTCTTATGATAACTTATCATTTTCATTCATCATCGGGTCTCTCGTCAGCCCTGTCTATCTACTAGGAGGAGTATCTTCAGCACTCATTTAATTATGACACATCCAGAAGAGAGAAATTATTTTGTAAGGCAGGAAAATTATCGCCCCTTTCTTATAGTYGAGAAGCAAGACACTGACAAAATCTGTGACTATATCAAAATGTAAGTCTGGGTAGGCTAAACTTCYATTTTGTGCAGGTGGCATTTGGAAAGTCTGTTTCTCTTCCCACATCCCTACTGATAGCGACCATACTGACTTTTTGAACAGTCTCCCAAAGCATCATTGACTCAGTACCGCACTGTGTCTCCGAGAAGATCCCGAGTGCTCTCAGATGACAGCCCCTGGCACAAGTCAAGCCCCACAGCAATGTTACACGCAGGAGCAGTGAATTACTTTGTATGAATAGTGCCACGATGAGGAACATAT
Organism: Rhea americana; assembly: GCF_003343005.1. Taxonomy (NCBI): domain Eukaryota; kingdom Metazoa; phylum Chordata; class Aves; order Rheiformes; family Rheidae; genus Rhea; species Rhea americana. The sequence goes on along the minus strand of NW_028186360.1, from coordinate 800,324 downwards.
ACATGACCCAATTGCCCTTTTGATTTATGATGCTTTTGAAATACGCGAGTATAAGTAAATCAAGTAAGCTATATAATGCAACACTGGCTTGCACCCAACCTGAGACAATCCTGACCAAGTTTCTCATCATGATGTTAACTGAAATAACGCAGTTATAGTATAATGATGTTAATGAAAATTTGTATTACCTAGATGTCTTTAGAGCATAAATTCTGCAATGTTCAGAAAGGACTGTTCAGAAAGGAGGCAATGAGGCCTGTCTACCTAATATCCTTCTGGTCTGATATTCCATATTTACTATAGTCATTACCACAGTATCATGAGGAGGATGGAGAGGGGAAGAAGATGGTATGAGCTTCCTAAGTTCCAAAATTTTAGATTTCAGATAGAATATAAATTGGTCAAGACAGAGCATAATAATAGCACAGAAAGAATTCCTGTCATAAAACCCATATAACTGACACTTATTTCTCAATTCCAGGTAAACATAACATACTACAACTGAGCTAGAACACATGGCTACTGTCATATGCTTTGCTAATGTAAATTGAAACGTAGTCTACTGCCCAGTGTTTGCATTGCATAGCCAACCCAGCTGTACCAACAACAAAATAATAAAAAAAAAAAGTCTCACTAATTTTGCTGTAGATAATGAGGAAAAAGAAACACTATGGGGTAAAAACTGAAGGCTAATTCAGCCAATATGAAGTAAAGATTCAGAACCGTGACTTCTAGGAACTTCCTACTGATTTTGGACAACCATAAGAAGGCGATTTCTCATGTGTGTAACTAATGGCAGTACACACTGACATCTCCCAGCTGTCTCAGTATAATGGGGAGAATTGAAAGACTCATTCTGAGTGGGCTCTCCAGACTTCCATGGATTCTCAAGTCAAGTCATCTAATTTTACTTTCTTGGTAAAACAAGTATCTACTTGGTTGTTATGAGTTAATAAGATATCAAAAACAGCTTTCCAGCAAATATTCTCACCAGTGCAAACTAAAAGATATCCTGTGGCAAGAACTGAATTGTGCCTAGTATTAACATTTTTTTTTCTCTTCAGATGTCCATTCAGGAAGAGTTGTCCCACTGGAACTAATACCAATAAAGAAATGAGGCTTGGATCCACAGAAGAAACAATAAGCTATGATTATGATATCCTCCTGAAAAATGTGAGTTCAAATGTCATCAGTCAGACGAATTTCAACAGAAGAACCTCATCTGCTGGGTCCTTACATAATCACTTCTCCAAGACAGTAATATAGAGGCATTACTATTTATAAAAAAAAACTTTGAAGATGAAAAGCAGTACATGAGCATATTATTTCATGATACAGACTGAACATAAACAGTCTGCAATTCCTATCCTGCCTTATCTTATTACATCACAGACAGCGATTTGAGTAGTATCAAGTTTCAGCACAAGTTAAAACCCACTAATATGAAATTACTACAGAAATTCCAGTAGAATCTTATTTTCAGAGACATGAATGCTGCCACACTCACCTTATGCCTGCATTTCATCATGCTGAAGCATAGCAACAACAGTGTATTGCAAAGCTAATTCTTAGAAATGTAACAGAATAAAAACAGAAAGGATTTGTAAAGGCCACATGCAAAAGCAGTGAACAGTGAGCACAGAATAAACTATCAAGACATCTACGGACAACGCAATTCCTTGACCCTGTCCATATACAAAGCAGCTGTTAACAATACAGAGTGAAAAACTGATCTTTACATACTGATATCAGAGTGGCCCAAGAAATAGATTTTTACCTTTAGAGAGAATAAAAACAAGTCAACCCATTTCCTGGTCTTCAACCAGAAGCAGTAAAAGACCATATATTTTAACAGTCTGCTAGCTGTTCTGGGACTATCATTATGATTTCACTCAAACAACGGTGATCACCTGGACCCTGAGTAACCAGTAGGTGGGTTTCTACAATCAGGCAACCACTTCCAAACACAGCAGGGTAAGTCATTTTCCAACAAACTTTCAACAGTTTAAGATAAAACAGAGGCTTAGCTGTCAGCTCTGGCCTGCAGGGAATCAGGAAAAGTGATAAAGCAAGTAAAAGATTCATAGGTTTCAAAATGTGAAAAAAGAAAGTAGGGCAGATTGTCTCCTGAGATAAGAATTCCTCCTCTCCACATCCCATCTTCTGCTTAATTACTATTTTTCCCCATACATATATTCTCTCTCTCTAGGCTCTTCAAATGTATACCATTTTCTTGTCCCTTTCACTTTAATATGTAAATAGACTATCTCACTCTCTATATACACACATGCATATATAACCCACATATATTATCTGATATAACTCCGGGAAAGGCTGAGACATGCCTTTAAAACAAAGGATCTTTTAAGAGTACTGAGGCATCCAAAACTGTGAAAGATCAAGGAGTTCCATTGGAAATCCTTTCTACATTATTCACTACACTACTACTTAGTATCAAAAAGAGTGCTCTTTAGGTTTCACCATTATCTGCTAMCTACAGAACTACTGAGGAAGAAATAATTCCTATTTACTTAATGCAACACAAAATGGCTCAAAGACATTTCTTATTCCGCAATTTCTTTCAAACAGTGCTACCTGTAATGAGATTACCCATCAGCTGGAATAACATAAGGGCATCATAAGGTCATGAAAGCTACTTGTTGTTTTTGATTGTTGCCACTGAATCTTGTCCCGCACATGAAGTCTACCCCGCTCAGGTATCAACAGGAAGTCAGGAGACCTTTAAGTCTCCCTAGTTCTTAGCAGGATACAATCTCCATCACTGGATGGACTCCATGGCACAGTTCCTTGAGGCGCAGCCTCTAGAGGATGTTAAGGAAAGCAGGCTTTGAACAGAGAGAGCTAGTTCTTGTCTGCTGTCTGGTCACTGAAGAGGGACTGACAGCTCCAGCAGGCAATTCAGCTACATTTCTGTCCCTTCTTATTTTCTTGCCATTCTTATTAAAATACCCAGCTGAAGTATACTAAATGAGAACTATTAATTCCCAGAGAATAAAATTTAAGGAATCACTCTCCCAAAGCCCCACTCCACTTTTTAAAAGTTGGATTTACGGTGTGAATGAATCTGAGGATTTGTTTCAATAATTAGCCCTCTCAGGATTAGAATTCAGTGGCTAATACCAGATATTTGATTTATTCTCAGCCACATGAACTGTCATGCTGTCCCTCRGAAAAAAAGGAGAACAGGTAGGAAACATGCCCAGTAGTTCCAGATGAAGGCTGATTTTTGTGGAAAAAGCAAGATCAAGACAGTTCTTATACGTCTTAACCTTCAGCCGGTTGATAAAGCAGGATGTGCAGAGGGCCTGAATTCTATTTCCAGTTTTGTCTAATAACTAAATTTTACTACAAGTGATTTCTGTGCAACTGTTGTTGTTCCCGTTATGCAGACAAAGTAACATTTACTCATTCTGTCAAACTACTTTGAGATACAGCAATGAAATGCATTATTGTGAAATATGAGTTTAAATTGTGAGGCATGCCTCTAAGGGAAGAGTCGTGAACTTCTTACCAAAATGAGTCAATGCTTCCACCATTAAAACTGATGAAGACCAAGGCAAGACTGCACTGTGTAAGAAAATGAGCGCTATCAGGAACAAGGCCTATTGTAAGTTTAAACAAAAAGTCATTTCTCTTTTTCCTGTTATGGAAAATGCTACCATTAGAGTAGTCCTTTATTTACAGCTCAAGACTGCATAAAAGAGAACTTTAAGATGAGATCAATTCTAGTATTTTCAGATGCACAATTGCCTCTTGATCCTGACACGGCTTTGTTAACTCTAGTAATTCACTTAATCAACTCACTTTGCAACCTTTTGAGGACACTTAATTACTACATCTGCTCCCTCCTTGTACTGAAGTGGCATAAAGCAGAGGCAGAGAGCTGTTCCTTTAGTTCCTGATTGCTTCCCAAAAAGCACTCCCCAGTACCAAAAGAAGTCAACAAAACAAATTATCTCCAGATTATACAAATTTCTTCCTATTTTCAATAAACAATCCTCTTTTATTTCCATTTATTTTTCTTCTAATTGGCTTATGCCACTTATTAAAGAAATTTTCTGCTGTGCTCTTCTCCCTGGTTTCTCTCTTTCTTCCCTTCCATCCTTAACATATGCTAAGTGGAGATCAGAGACCTGTTCTTTCAGTGATCCAGCAGGTTAGCATGGTAAGCCTCAGCCTCCCTGACCATCAGTCTTCTCATTTCTGTGGTCATAATCCTGTTTTATCAAGCACAGATGGAGATGTAGGGGGAGAAAAAAGGGGGAAGGGGAGGCAAACTGCAAATTTCTTGCAAAGGAATTAAAGAAGGAAGGCAAACTTCTTGCAAACTCGCTTACGTGACATTTCTCACAAACTATCCTCCAGCAATGAGAAAGAAACTACTCTGCATCATGGCTATCCAAACGCATGCATGGTGGGGCAAGTGCTTAAACACAGAGCCAGTGCTGAATGAGAGTTAAAGTAAGGAAAAGACAGTATCATCAGGGTCATCCCATCCAGACAAGTGCAGGGAGGCCTTTAAGAGATCTAGCATGCTATGTTATTAAGTCACAGGCAGATTTTTTAAAGTGAACATGCAAAATGTATAACAGCAGAAATGCACCATGTATTTTTCCCTTTGTTTATCTGTTTGACCAAAGCACAAGATGTAACTTATGGCCACTCTTGAAAATACACATTGTACAACATTCTAAAAAAAAAAAATACTGCAAAAATAGTGTTATCAAAAGCTATCAAGCACCACAGTGTTAAAAAGTAACAGGGTATTCTTTTTTTTTTTTTTTTTTTTTTTTGATTTCTTGTACCTTCCTTGGAAGTATTTTCAAATCTAAAACATTCACAGGAAGAATAGTTGGCACACGTTTCTCACTGAAGTTACACTGTTGGCTGATTATCTGGTGCCAGAAGCAGTTACCTCTAAGATGAAGTAGCAGAGAATTATGTTAGAATATCAGAACTGAGACTGATTGAATTTAGGTTCCTAAATCTTGCATTGCTCTGCAGCTCAAAAACTTTCCGAAAAAGATGTTTTTGACTACTTAAGCTACCAAGTATCTTTTTTCTTGCTGAATTCTCAGACTGTTATTTGCCTGCTCATGCAAACTCTCACTCAAATGTGTGAAATATGGCTTAATGAAATATGGTTTTATGAAATTAATTTTAAATTCCTACTTTCGAGGTTCTGAACTGTTGTGCCTTTCTTAGTGAATTTCTGAAAGGAATTCATAATTCCACCATTTTTTACGTACCACATTAACAACAAATAAAATTTTAATTAGTATACAAAGCATTCTGGAAACTATTTCTTTCAGGAAGAGCAAAAGATGTATTTACCCACAATAACACCTTTTGTTCCTTCATTTTTTTATTTTATTTTAAAGAGAAAGTTGCAGCTGATTATTAATTTCTAGCTATCACATTGGGGAACAGGAAAAATATAGAACAAAGGACCTATGCTTAACACACAACAGAGCACTGAAACATAGAATTTTATATGTAAGAAATAAAGGACTAGGTGGAAAACWAATGTAAGCAGCATACAGGCTGAAAAAGTTTCAGACATAATTTCTCTACTACTTCAAACTTTTCCAAATAGTGAATAAATTCACAGAAGTTGTATTTTCAGGAAAGAAGCTAAACAAATAGCAGTACTCCATTAGGAATAGTTGGTCCAACCACAGCTGTAATGTTTGAAACTTGCTAAGTATAGCACTAGGCTGTCACACTACAGAAATTCAGAAAAGCAACAAGAAGATGCCCTGATTTGCCTCCATCTGAAGCCTATTTTTATACAGATGTGTGTATTAATACACATTTATTAGTTGTCACTTGATAGCATTTGACAATTTTTAATTTCTCTTGGCTCCCATTAAGCCCAGCTGAGGTTAATGTTAGCCATATCGCCATTTATCAAACCAGATCTTACCTATGGCTAATTGCAGGTTACCTCTACACTATTCAACAAACTCTCTCCAAAGTCCAGAGAAGTACAAGGGCTACTTTGGACAGAAGAGAGTATTTGAAGAATATCACATAAGAAGCCAAAGTAATTTCACACTCACCCACACAAATTAGTCGTCTAGATACACAGAAAAACAGGCTGATCTCCCTGTTTTTTCACTGAAAGAGAGGCTGTGAATACATCTCAGATGTGATATGGAAGATATGATGCTATCCCAGATGTAGACTTCTCTTGTAATTAATACCATGGTCTTGCACGCTAGAGTGTATAGCAGGTTCACAACAGAACATACACCTTAACCATAATGGTAAGGTTTCAGTCACTTCCATTGGTGGAAAACTGCAGTTATGAGCGACGCAAAAAGAGTCAAAATATTCTTGCAAACTGGCTTACATGGCATTTYTCACAAATCTCTTTTAAGAGAGAAAAATGTTACTTGTGCTTCTTTCCTGATTTACCTATAATTCTTTTTTAGTATATTGTGAATCATAATASAACAAACAAGCCCTCAGTTTGCCTGTGCTTTCGGGATGCGTTGCTATGGTTGGGGGGTTTTTTGGACACTGCAGTTATTCCCAAGCATTATGAATAGCTGCCAGCTATCACAAAAAATTTGGTATATGGTGCCAAAGCTATTTTCAACCATTTCTATACAAATTATGACCAGCATGTTTTTATCTATTTATGCAAAAGTCTTTTACTTGATTGGCACAGTTCCTGTGACCAGCCCCAAAGCTGTTCTTCATGAAATAGGAAAGTGCAGTTTTCTCCCCTTTTCCCGTTAGTTAGCATAACGCCATTTTGTGTGATAAGAGCACAATGCAGCAAGTTGTTGTCCAACATTTGTTTGAATTTGCTGTATGCAACATGCAACTTCTTTCCAAGGCTTGTCCCCCCCNAAAAAAAAAAAAAAAAAGACATCTTAATATACTTGAAAAGTTTTCTTTAAAAGGTACAGGAATTTAAATACATAAAAATAATGACTTCTGAGGATACACAGTCCAAGCTAGTTTTGAAACCTTTCGTGGGAATATAGTTGCTAGGTGACTGGACCTTAAGATCTTAAATGCAATTTTTCTTCATTTGAGTCCTGTGCGTGACTGAGAAACGGCATGCAGCAGCCTCGCTCCGGCCCCTTGCACGAAAGCGTTTTGTACTTCGTGTGCAGTTCTGAGACTACAGAGACGCAAAACAAGGCCACGACTGCAGTGCAGCGAGGGGCACCACAGCGCTTCATTGCTGCCGTAATAACCCGGAGAGGGGTACTTATTCTGCAGGCCAGTGACAGAGCAGATCACAAAGCACGGGCTTCCAGGTCTCATTTCTCTTTTCCAACAGTTAAAGTAGTTCTTTTCAAATCTAGGAACGGTACCTCTGAGGACAAAATACTGTCATGATGTCATATTACAAATGACACACAGACACTGAAATATCTATTGGTACTGGAATGGTGTTTTTCTGCTCTGTACAGAGCCTMGTCCCAAAGAGAGTTTTGAATTTTATTCTTGGAAGGTCAGATGCCTAAAATCTAGGAATTGCAACCCGCAGCACTAAAGCCTCTAAGTATCTTTTAGGAATATAGCTTCAGGGGACTTTCTCAAGCTCTAACAGGGCATCTTCAGTAGGGCCAAGGCTACAGCCGGATTTCCAAGTCAATGCATGTCAGTTATGTAGGATTACAGGCATATCACAGACGAGAAAATCAACACAGGGTAAGTTCAAGCAGCTGTCCAAATGTTATGCTCTAATGAATTCATCATTAGGAAATCATGTTGGAGTGTGTTATTTAAGGTTAAGGAACCTATATAGCAAATTCAAGTAATTTCTGGTGACCTACTATCAGGCACACTTTTTTTTATATTAAGCATAGAACTTCATACTTATTTTATACCACTTAAAAAAAAAAAAAAAAAAAAAAAAAAAGATTGCTAAATAAATGTTAGGAAATATACAGAAGTCTTCTAACAACTCACCTGCAAATTAAATTGATTGATCAAACTGTAAGGCCTTGGTTCTCACTGCAAAAACACCTGGTCCTTTTCCAGATGAATGAGGGCAGTCAAAGATAAACATAGAGAGAGGAAAAAGTGCATACACAGCTCTGGCTGCCTGCATATTGCTAAGTGAAAACATGACTACATTAGGACTAAACTGATCTCAATCAGTTTCCTTTTCCACCAAAAAGATTGCCTCCTAGACCTGACAAATGTCCTCTTGTGTCTCTTTTCTCTTCTCTGTGCAGATATCTGAAGGTGTTGGTGAATGATTTCACTTTTGGTTGAATGTTCTGAAAAGATGAAAGCGTTTGCCTTAAGGAAACTATGTTCTATTACACTGAACCCGTTTACTTTTCTCCTATTGTGCTTTACAACTTGCAAGAGCTGTCTCTGCAGATAATAAGATTTTCACTCTACGGGGTCATTTAAGCTATGGCATCTTCTGTCAATGTTGGCACTTGAGCTTTAATACTGAGCAAGTTGCAAAGCAGTAATTTAAGAAGAAAAAAAGATAGAGAAGGTTAGTCATTCTCATGTTCTACTTTGAAAATTATTTTTGTAAGGAGAACCCATCTATATATTATGCCAGTAACCAACTGATCAAACAGTTAGCTGACAGAAAATTAAAAAAATCTATATTTTCTGTCTTGTTTCTACTTGATAAACTTATTAGGAAAACAAAATGATATACTTTTGTTTAATCATTCTATTTAACAATTCAAGTCATTAGTCAATGATTTCGAGAGAAGTCAAAGAAATTCTAAAGCTAAAACATTAAGAACCAAATGCGACTCATTTTAAATAAGTGACTCCGCAAATTAAGTTGGTTGTTAGAAACTCTCTAAGCTGTAGGATTAAAAATAGTTGAACTGTGCTAAACAACGGAGGCATGATTGTATGGTTGGAAATTTGGGTAGCACTCCAAACTGATGCATACAAATCTCTCTGCTGGATCAGGAGCATAGCAGAATAAAACCAATATCCTGATTTTGTGAGCAACAGGATGATTTTGAAAAAATATCATGAGAGCATATGATTAAAAAATTATTGAGTTATATGAGCTTCTTGTCCTGTGTAGATTTTCTGGTTTTGTTTTAATGTATTTGCATGCAAAAATAATATTATGGGAAAAAGGTACAACATTGTGGATGCCAAGCATTCAAAAACACAGAGAAAACTGCATGAATGAATAAAAACATATAACCACAAAACTGGAGGAAAACCACAGATAACAGAAAGTAAACATGTATCTTTTTAGAAAGGGAAAAATAGATGGGAGTAAGGGGAAAAAATAAAGATTGAAGAGAAAAAGAATGAGAGCAGGAAAGAAGAGCTGAAGAATAATAAGGGAATTAGAACTACAGATATGATGCTGTATTTAGAAAAATCTATAGTACAGTCTTAAAGACAGTGTGGATTTTTTGCCTTTTTTGCTTATTTTTTGCCAGTGCTGTATTACGGAGTTTATTTTGAATAAAAGAGAATGACAAGTAAGTTGTTTTCTTGGGTTTTTGTTTGTTTTCTGCTCTTATAGTTACCATATATCCAAAAACTCTTCCGAATTCTCATTTAAAAAAGCCCTTCTTCCTGGCTGTCTGGTGGGTCTATTTTCTACTCTGAATGTCTTGTCAATTCTGATGAGCCTAATACTGTCCATCAAATTAAGAATGCACACTCTTAGGAGAAATGGTCATATTTCTATACACATGTAATAAGAGATTGTAAAAAGCAGAATTTCATGCCGTGGAAAAGAGTAGGATTTAACTGAATTATTGAGAACTCTGAATAGTAAAGGGGAAAATAAAATACATCAGAAATTTCTTATTCTGCCTCGTAAAATAGTCTCCTCTGTTTCATTTGTTAAGCTCCAAAGCAAGCTGTTCACTGCTAGAAAAAAGTATATTGCAACTGTTCTAATATGTCCTATTACGTCATATTACTTCTTTCTTAACTATATACAAATCCCCTCTTAAGGGTTTTCTGACTGCAGTTTCTTGTGCACTAAGAAACTGAAAAAATAAAAAGTACAGAACAGAGCATGAACTCCTCAGTGCTGCTTTATTTTTGTTTTCTTCTAGTGCAGATAGACTCCATGTGTTCTTGCTCTGATCCTGAAGATGCAAGAGAAGCCCAGAATTGTGCTCGACTGTAAATCAGCCTGTAAAGTCCCGAACAAATGAGGACTTCTAGAGGGAAAGGTGGTGCTGAGGACCCGATGCCCACACTACCTGTGTTTTGGGAAAGGTTACTCTGGACTAGCTCAAGTTTGGTCCTATAGACTGAACACCATTTAGCCCACTGCCCACTGAACTCTTTGTTCTTAAAGAATCACAGAATCATAGAATGGTAAGGTCGGAAGGGACCTCTGGAGATCATCTAGTCCAGCCCTCAGCATAGCCCATACAGGGATTGAATCCGTGACCTTGGCATTAGCAGCACCACGCTCTAACCCACTGAGCTAAACCTGCCCCCAAGACACAAGATGTGTTACCAGAATAAAAAAAGACAAATAAAGACAAGAGATTCATGCTTTTTTTCTTCAATATGGCACAAATAATGCCTACTTTTTTGAAAAGGTCTACTAGCTTGCAAGCCTCAMAGGATTTGTATCATAAAGAATGCATAGGTACAGGAAAAGATGAGACTTACAGCATAGAGATATGTGCTGAAATATATTAACTGTAAATCTATTTGAAAAGATAATAAAAAGGGCTCATAATGTAAGCAGACATAACTGTTCATTATGCTACATGTATATGAGYAAGCTAAAATATACACAAAAGTCTGGCAGATCCTTATTACTCTATGGGAAACCTTTACCTACAGAAAGATTAAAGTATTAATCACCAATGCATTCAATAACTTGCCAATCATTTTAATATTTTCTAATATCTCCTGAATGGTCTGGAAAATAACTAAGTAGTTCTTCAATCATTTTAGGATGATGTCAAAAACAATCCTGGAAATTACAAGTTTATATCCTCGTAAGACAGGATTTAGCAATAAGATATGTGGCAATGAATTAAGGCTTCATAATAACTGTGCGGATATTTAGGACTTAACATATCTAGATCACAAATATAAGTAGCAAAATATAATGTCACAGTAGACTACAACTGCTCCATTTTTTTCCTTTCTTTTCCCCTATGTATGACAGAGAATAAAAATAGATGTGAAACATATATTCTTGCAACAAAAATGCAAGAATTGTACATACTAGGTTATGTTAGGAAGATTTTGCTTTACTGTTATCATTATTAATACTCTTTATGGGATTTATTTCTGATATGAAGATAGCAATAAATATATTTTTAAAATCTTTTACATCAAATACTTGAAATATTTTTTTGGCCAGGTTCTGAGGCATTGAGCCTCTCTTGAGTGACTGCCCCAAATCCATCGAGAAGGTATCCACACTAGCTGTTCATAAATCCTTTTGTAACAATTTCTGACTTACACAGACAGCTTCGTTAGGGATASTTCTGCTAACTGCAGAACTAAATACTATTGATCTGATCCTAAATCCCTCAATGAAGTCATTTGAAGTATGGACTTTAAAGAACATGGCATCAAACGYTGTGCCATGGTTACCTGTAGATTCAGCCAACAGTAGAAGTTCAATAAGGACCTACTAAAAATGGAGGTGTTGAATCAGTAGCAACTGCAGAGACTTTTGGAGCAGGATGCGCCCAAGTTCAAGGAAGATGAACTTCATACAAATAAAAAACWGGTCAAAGCAAAACTGCAAACTGGGAAGATTTTAGCAAGGTGGAAGATCACACATTTCTACAGGATTTGTTCTTCACAGCTCAAGTAATGACAGCCTCCAAAACAATGAAGAGCAGTTTGTACTGAAAAAGTCCTGTCTACCTAGAAAGTAGGTAGACAGACCAAATGTGTGTGTCCTTCCATACAAATATAAAATGGGAGAACTTGAATTAATTAGAACTGAATATAGACTTAGAAATATCGTATCAGAATGACGCTGCAAAGAAAATAATCTGTGAGACACTGTATTTCCWAACTACAAGGGAAAAAAATAAGAGGCAAGGCTAGGGGAATGCTGCTATAAATTAAAGAAGTCTTTCATTCCAATCAGATAAATATATTAACCATATTAACAAGCAACAGAAACTCTATGGATTAAAATTTGATGCTTAAATAGGAAAAGCATATTAATAGGGCAATATTATCACAAACTGGAAAGGATAAAAAGAAGGAGCATGGTTCACTTAAGAGCGCACAACAAAGCTGTCACTGAGGACCACCCTCTAACGGGAGCCWTCAGCAGCTCCCGTGGAGACTCAGCAACGATTACACAGCAACACGAAACCAAGGCAAACTTTTAGATTTCCTAAAGGACTGCTTCATGAAGCAGATAGCTGGGCAACCAACAGGAGGGGAAGCCCTCCTGAAAAGTCATTCTGAGCACTGCTCTAGTACTTGGTTCAAAATGCAACCATCAAAGCAACTGCAGTGAACCCATGGACAGCTTTGCAGGGGAAAACAATAAAATAAAAACACTCCCAGCCCCTTCCCCCACCAAAAGATAAAACCCACAGTTTCAGAAGGAACTACACAAAAATGCAGATGCTTGCGAAAAAGGTATCAATTAAAACAGTTAGAAGGGTGCTATCCCGGCTGGGGACAYGGCGATGATTTATAGGCACACTACTTGTCAACGTCCCCTGCAAAATTATCAGTGTGATTTAATAGCAGAGTAAATAACATTATAGGAAACAAAGCTGTTCCTCAAGAAGTTGATAAACACAAAAACCAAACAAACACACAAACAAGTATATAAGCTTTGATATTACAAATGTAGAAACCAGGTGAGATTCCTCTGTTCCCCCCGTCCCCACCCAACAGCCATTGCATTTGCTATATTGTCTTGTTTTGTCATCTTAAAAGACTTTTTTTTTAAAAAAAAAAAGTAGTTATGCAAACAACCAAAGGGTCTATTTTTATAGTCAGAATTAGCTAAGTACACAAACTGAGGCAAAGATTGAGWCTAAAGTTTTAAAAAGAAGTCTAAATAACTTTATACATGTTAATAAATGTTTTTAATTCTGTCTAGATTACATAAATTATATACAATTCTGTCCTCAGAGGCCTATGCTGATAGTGATGGTAAATGAGGCATTTTTTTCCAGCGTAAGGTATTACATAGTTAGTTCAGTATATGAAGTATAGCAAGTAATTACATTTTTGCCTACCTAAATTATCCCTGTAGGTTCAGCTGATTATAGGACTCATCCAAGTGCTAAGCAGCTGCTTTGTTTCACCTCAAGAGCAGCAGCTTTTTAGCACTGCAGCAAGCAAAAYGATTCCTCCAAGTCTGTAAAGTCTCACCATGCTTTCAAAAGGATCAACACACGTAAAATGTAATCTACATCTGTATAATTGCACAATTAACTAAACCTATCTGTTGCTCTCCCCAGTAACATGACATTATGCAGTAACAACTCAGTAGCTTAAGAGTTCACTAGTGCACTCTTGTGTGTTGCTTGTAGGGAACACTCAGTTCTCTGGTTTTTTAATAACTCATATACACACAATATGGAAACTCTATTTTGACTAATCAACACATGACTGATGATAGGAGTGGGATACAAGAATAAGTGGATCAGTTATCTACTCTAGCAATGCAACTTTTTGGCAAAGAGCATTATACAATTTAATGAGTCAGTTTATTTAGGGGAGAGATTTCTCCACGCAGTCCAGAACAAAAAGTGAGTCACCTAACACAGTTGAAAGGTGCAGGTCCTAAGGCTGACCACTGCTTTTACATACCCTATGCACAGCACAGTGGTGCAAAGGTAACTCCAGCTGAGGTCTGAGAACAGTTTAGCCACATTAGGATAGCTCTGCACAAGAGATTTGAAAATATCTCTTAAGAGCATTTATCCTTCCAGATGCAATGTTGCGCTGCTGCAGGCACTGGCTACCCCTCTGCAGGCTCCTGCTCCTCTCCTGTGCCAGCCAATGAGCTGGTGTAGTCATGTCTCGAACTGGTTCTGGGAATTCACGTGACCAAAACTGGTCTAGCAAAAAAAAGGGGCTGTTTCAGAGATCAGTTCTCTGAACTACTGACTGCACGAGGGAGCAAGAAAGGGGTGGTAAGTACACAAGGTCAGACCAGAAAGCAGCTACTGACTTCGATGGGCTTCAGCTGCCGTGGAAGCTGAAGGGTCCTAATCATTAGGGAGYCAGCAGGGTCCCAAGTAGTTTAGGTGGTTTTGAAAATTTTATACACTCTTTGCAAATAATGTTACTTTTCAAAAGTGTTTGCTTTAAGAGATCACGTTTTTCAACACTAAGCCATGTGAGATGTGCTACTGCCTGGAAACCTGTTCCAGCTGGCTAAATTAATAAAGCCAGATGCCACAAATACTCCTATTAAGTCATAAAATGTTGGCCCTGCTTATTTCCATGGGGAGGTTAGTGAGAACTATAAAGGTGCTGACTTGGAAGCTGTATAGAGCATTTAAGTTACAGCAGCAGAAGAACCCAGAAAAGGACTTCAGACATCAAGGTTATTTAACACTACAGGTACAAAAATAGCAAGGTGAAAACTATTACAGTTTTCATCTGCCTCAAGTCTGACAGGAACACCCACTTAAGGAACATAGCCCAGCCTCTATCTTGAATTGATAATAWGCCTGGCATTCTGAACCTTACAGTCACTTATTAGAGATCTGGTCCGCAGCCACAGCTCTCGTGCATGGTGCCCATGACCACTGCAGTAAGGGGCAGAGGAGAAATACCTCCAAACCCCAAAGCAAAGCCAACTATGAATGAAGTGCAGCATTTGCCCACTCTTGTTGCCTATGGACCAAGAAAGTTTGGAGTCCACTGCACTGGAACCACATTCTTCTAGAAGACACTTCTGAAGAGTCCTAAAAGCGCAACAAAATAGTTTGTATCATGGTCAAGGGCTACTTTGGCAAGCAGAGGTGCAGCCTGAAGACACAAAGAGGTACTGCAGAATGCTTAATGAAGCTGCACAGATTCAGAGCACAAAGGAGAAAACCTGAAGAGTATTTCCTCAAAAAAAAAAAGGAAGATGCTTTAGGGAAGAAAGTTTACAGAAGAGGTGTTAAGGTTTTGTTGTTGTTTTGTTTCTTTTACCCAACTTAGAGCAGTAGAGGTTTCACTACTGGATTACACAGGCGATAGGATTCAGCCCACGGTAGAAATAAAACTACCRGGTATTGTTTTATTTATTTAGAAAGACTAAATATTTCACAACATTATTATAAAATATACACGTTTGAAGGGCCATTTTGATAAAGGTGGATCAAACTGATTTTTCCAGGTTCAGCAAAACAAAATAGTAAAGGCACACAGATTTTAGCCACAAGTGCTTGAGAGCTACAGAGACTTCAAATCCGCAGTTATGAAGCCACAAGTAAAAACATAAAAGAAACAGGTACAAACAAACAAACGTTCATTTCAATTTTCTAGGCTTATAGATAAGCTGATGAGCAATAGAGAGCCAGCCTGCTTCTGAGTCCTGAAGACAGAAAGGCAGACAGAAGAGGGGAATACTGCCTGACAGCTAATTTTCATCTGAAAATCCAGTCAGGCAAACAAAATCCAAGACCCTCAAATCAACCATCAGTCATGCATGGTAAAAATGGTATTGGTAGCAGCTAGCTAGAAAACAAGTCAAGCCTACTGTCACTTTTTCGAGGACCACCAGAACTACCTGGAAGACTAGGGAATGAACCAGCTAGCAGCACCACCTCCTGAGGAGCATGGACAGATAACCACCAGCCACAGATTTCCCTGGAAGTGTTACAAGGTGTTACAATCAAATCTACAGTTGCTAGTCTAAATAATTCCTCACAAAACAATCAAGCTTAAAATCAATGTTTTCAGCAGTTGCTGAACATTATGAGCACTGTGTAGTATTTTGATAATTTTTTTTCATTTAAATAAGCACGCCAGGAGAGGAGTACAAATATCTAACTTGGCAAAGGTATGGCACACAGTACCTATTCAGCAATATTTAGTTCACCTGTTTTCCTCTTGCACAGCTCCTTTTATTAAAAGAAAGCTTTCTCCACCCCTCTGGCTGCCTTCACTGAGAAGCACTTCGCTCTGGAAATTTTCACCCGGCGGTGGCACTCTGGCAAACGTGGTGAGGAATTCAATTCTTCTCCTGTGATATACAAGATGGCTTAGAACCACTAAAGAAATATAATGTAGAGATCACTACCTGTGGCATTATAGCAAACAAGGGCACAAGGCATTCTATTTTGTCCTATGCAGCCAGAAGTAACTGCATTTTATATTACATTATCACAGTACCTGTGAAGAAATATAATCATGAATTCATGCAAGAATTTCGTATTTTCATCTTAATCCAAAAAAATGAGTTATTCATTTTTCTTCTGAGATTGGGACGAAATAGTTTCTGCACCCTGATCTCCAAGAGAGATGACAGCTCTGACACTGATGATAACACAGACCAAATGGATCTAGTGGCTCAAACATTTCTTCAGATGTTTTGTTTTGTTCTGTTGTGCAATCCCTGACCAGAAATCCTGATGAATGAGAAGAAACAAATCAAACCAACCCCAAAGTTGGACAGACTGGCCCAGACAGAACCAGGCAGAGAACTTCCCGGACACTCACAAGTAACCGTGGAGAACAGCAGCAGCGTGGCTTGCTCTGCACAGTCGCTTGCATTATGCTGGAAGAATAGCTTGTAGAAAAAACACATGGGGTACACTCTGTTTTCACAAACTAAAAAGGATTGTGGTGGAGAGGAAYACTAAGGAGAAGTTCAATGCGCCCRGGTTCAGCTGTGCTCCTAAACAGCTATACTATTTCAAGGGACAGACTTAGTACCTCGGTGCCACCTTTGCAGCTCCACGTGGGGGAAGCCCAGGCGGCCAGGACCAGCTCCAGCTGAGGGAAACACGCTCTGCTCTCAGATCGCTCGCTGCAGACACGTTCKCGCCTAACATTAGATGAGCCCAAGGGTGGCACGCCGACTGTGAATTAGAACCCCTTCTTCCTGCCAATTACTGGTTTCAACCTCCAAATTACAATGCTTGCGGCCGAGGAAGTGGTTTGTCAGTAGCGRGGTTACGGTGCCTGTCAGGAAGAAAAGCGCCTGGCCCTGGCTGATCTTGCCGCAGGAGAGGCGGCTGGTGCGCAGCAGGCGGTTACACACATCCCTGCCTGCGCGTCACTGCACACAGCAGCGCAGCGGAGAGCTGCGAGACGCTAGCTCTGAATAAAAGAGAAACAACAACAACAATAAAAAAAAAAAATCTAGGTTTGGTTCCATACTTTTTCATATCGCCAAGTAAGGTAAATGATGTTGACGAGTCCATCGTGGATATGGATACACGTTTATGAAAGAATCCTGAAACTCCACTTTGAGACAAGATATGGCAAAGGACCAACGCCAAAACTGGGTCAGGGAGAAAGAAGTGGGGCTAGCCCTGTAACCCTGTCAAGAGATCCAAAATAGCACAGTAGGAAATCCCTAGGAGATCAAATCCCTTTTATCCCATACAGCTATCCCCTGTTACATAGTTGTTTTTGGTTATCTCCTTTCAAGCTATAAAGACCTAGATACTTTTCCGTGGAAATGAGAAGTCTGCCTAGGCAAAATGYGATAATTAATAATTCTGAGTTATCTAAAATGCAAAATAGGCTGCCAGATATGTTCCATTAATGATCCCTTTTCAATTAAAACAGTACTTTCGTTCARTTTTTTTCTTCATGAATGTAGGTCAGAGAACAGTGACTGTATTTCATTGATCAGATAACTGGAATAGCTTAGCCTAGTTAAGAGAGTTTAAATTTAAACTTATTTCTAAAATAGTCCACTGCAAAAAGATGGATACAGAGATAGAGAGATAGATAGGGGTGCATGTGAGGTGTGTGGGTGTSTTCCTAATTCCAATTTAGAAAACCRAAAAAAATAATTCAGAATATATTACAAATTCAAAATACATTAATTTAAACCATGGATGCAATAGCCCTTAAACACTTCTAATTACAGCCCAAACCAAGCTGCCATGTTCCCATACCACATTGCCCACTCTCACTTCATGTAGCCAATCTCCCACAGAACTGCCTTGGAAACAAGAAAGAGATGCTAGCGCTTTGATGTCATTCCATACAAAATAGCCCTTGACAAGATTTATTTGTTTTTTTAATTACGTGCTTAGCAACCCCACACAGCAATATGGACACATGTAATTCTGTGAGTGTACCTCACTTTCTACACTCCTGCAAATGACTCCCACCTTCCTGGAAGCATACATGCAAACCTCCTACTTCCCTCCCAAATGCAGATGGTACTAATTATCATAAAGGACCGAAATGTTTACAATAGGGATTTAGCATTTTGATCAAAACGTTTCTGCCCTTAGTAAAAAAAAAAAAAAAAAAAAAAAGTGGAATAACAAGTGCTTGCCAAACTAGAATCAGAAGTTAACATATACAAATTTATAATTTTCATGCAATTCTGCTTTAAGCAATTACTCAAAGGTGTAATTATTGCCAAGAGATCTACCATGTACTTATCATAAAATAATTCAATTCTGACACAACAACTAACCACTCACTCAAATGTACCGTGACTCCAAGGACTACCTTTGCTTCTAATATTGGAGCCCAGAGGATGTCTACCAAGAGTAAGAAGAGCAGAACTGTGGTACAGTCTATAGATTTTGAGATTTGTGTTTGTTGTGCTTAGCTGTTGACTCCGTCAATGATTTATTGCGAATTTAAATTGCAGAATGCAATCCATAAAYGTAAAAAAGTGAAGATCACAATATGTCAGAAGTATAAATTGGCTTGGTGGTCTTAAAACTTAAGCCATTGTAGGACATGTACGATATGTACCCTGTCACAGAACTCACTTTGRCCAGCAGAGAAAACTAAATTGAAAGACCTGGCACTGCCTGTGTGACCATCATGGGCTGTCCCTAGTCTCCCTACCAATTTTAGCACCCATGTGRCCTGCCTGCAAGAGGGACACCAAATCATTTTAGCTACCAGAYTGAACAGCCAGTTATGTGCCAGAGTTATCACTAAATCATAATTTCTTCTTATTATTAGATATATAGAATTATAATTGTATCTAAGAACCAATCTGGGGTCCACTGGACCAACCAAGTAGAAAGACAGAGCAACAGTCATTTCCTTTTGTAGTAATAAGCTACTCAGACAAGGCAAATGAAGGATGGGGAAATACATATAATATATTAGTAAGGCAAATCATGTAAAGATAATAAATGGCACAATTCTAGGCTTTTTTTTTTCTTTTTGGAAGAAAGTAAGGCAAGAGCAAGGGAAATGGGATGCTATGGCTTAAGAACATGGACAAAAGGAAAGAAAGTAASGGGGGGGGGGGAAGGACAGAAGAAATAAGACTAAGATGACCAGGTGTGAATGGTTCTTGGAGGCTATAAGAAAGCAAAGACCATGTAAGGGAAAAAATTGGTAGTTCGTATAGATCAGAGAAAGTTCAGCAAAAACCATAGGAAGTTCTATGAATGTCCTCATTTTCTGAGCTAATGTCTTTGGTTGCTTGCACTTTGCAATTTTGCTTTCTTCATTCATCCTCATCCTCACACAAGCCTCACGTCATATCCGCTCTAGTCTCCCCTGTACGTGTTGTCTGCATGCATGTGTGAGTGAGAGAGACAGAGGGGAAGGTTATAGGGTGTAGGTCTTGCAGAATTCCTACACTACTTCTCAACCTTGGAGTTCTGCATTGTGTAGGCTCTATATTTAATGAGATGGAGAAGGAAAGAAGATAATACATTGAAATACATTAAATATGGATTATTGTTCCATATTATATATGTTCCATAGCACACTTTAGAGTTCACAATTAATCAGCCTGATGCAAGCGGTTTGTGAAGCCAGGAATTTTAGAAAACAAAAAGAGAATGTGCCTGCCTCCATGTAGGCTTTTGACTTTTGGCTTTTATCTGTTAGTATCACACCTAGGAAGTGACTACTAAAGATTCTCTGCTGTAGGATAACCTACAGGCCATGCTATCTTTCCTTTATCATAGCTAAGAACCTAAAGTTTCCCCTTTCAGGGGTAAAAAGCCTAAAATGCGATTTTTAAATGGAGTCAAGGAAATTTCCAAAAATATTACTATTCTTTTTCTAAAGGAAAAGCTGTACCAGCTTAATTCAACTAGACCTTCAGTTTCCACAGATTCATTAGACTTCCTAGCATGAAAACTTAGCATGTGCTTCTCATATGCTCTGTCTTCAAATATTGCTAAGGCTCTGGAAATCCCCAGCCTTGATGTTGTATTGCTTGTGCTCATCACTGTGATTAAGAACAGAAMTGTAAGCTGTGCAGTTACAACCACATGATAGCCCAGACATGATCCCTTCTGGTAACACAGATAGCGCTTATCTGTGCCAYTCTCTCTGATCGTATCTTTCTTGTTCCTTTCTGTATGATCTCAACCTGGCAAGTTATATTCTTCCCTGTTACTGAGCATATGGCCATAAGAAAGGTCTTCTCTAATATATTCAAATTACTAATTCAGTGATGGGAAATGTATTCTGGTCTTATTCAATAAAGAGATCTAATCAGACACAGAATTATGAAAACAAAAAACAGCACAGGGTAGATTTTCAGTTTATATAAACTAAAGTGCTATCATGGTAAGTATATTGTCTATCAGAGAATAAAGTTCAATTCTTAATAGTGGAATGTATAAACAAACCCAGATATCTCTCCTGTTTGGACAGGCTTCCACAATTAATGAAGCACCTATCAATATGTGTTTACTGCCAGTGCCTGACCGTACAGTTGCACTATCACATTGGTACCATTTTAGTATACACTTTTTATTGACTAGTATCAGTGCTTCTTACACTGACCTTTGAAACACTGCATCTTACTACAGTCTAATAATTAACGAAGGCTCATCACAAACTGACTAGATATGCAGTACACAGTCAGTGCTCATGTGTACATTTAGGAAACTATCAATCTGTGGTCCTCACAGAAATTCCCATGAGAAAGATGTGACTCAAATGGCCCAGTAGTAGGAACTTGGTCCTATAAAGCGGCCATGACCTTCTGATATGACATAATAGCTCAAACCTTTAAAGTTATTTCTGCACTGTTCTGTTAAGCATTGTAAGAACTAACACTTAGATTTAGAGGATTGGCTCCTCTGAAAATCATGAATCAAAGTCATGCAACTTTCTATGACTTTTCATGACAGCTTTCAAGTGTTTCAGCCTAAATTGACTTCAACAGCCAATGCCTAATTTCAGAAGAGGTTTGTATGCAACCCTCGAAGGTGTTCAAGGAAACGCTCCTGGCATGGCTGAAATGTTGTCGTAACATAACCCCTGCAGAGCAAGCCATTGGGGGTATCCACTTCAGGCTCACACTGGAAGCCCTTGGTCAAGGAAGAAGGACAGTCAGGTCTCCCTGTGAATCAAAGGCAGAGGGAAAGGCACTTAAAATAGCTTTTCAGAATTTAATCATTTTTGCCTTCCTATGCCAAATAAATACCTGAAGTAACAAGGACTCCACAAACCATTTCTATCTGCATTACTTTTTGCTTCACAGCTTCGATATGGCCTTCTTGGTGTGGTCTCTGACAAATGCTAAGTAATTCCTGAGTCATCATTCATCAAACTAAGCCCTACTAGCAAAAGTGATTACCTGCCTTTWCTTAGCATTTCTTCAGTGTGACCTGGAGCTTTTACCAGCATTCAAGAATTTCAAGWTGCTTGCTCATGAAAACTTGATTGCAGAAAAGGTGGTGGAGTTGTAAGACAGTAACTGGAATGTATCAAGCTCTGCTTAGGGGTGGATGAAGAGCTAGTAAAAAGCTTACAGGTAGGGATTAAAGGGCAGCCTAACATGGGGGACACTGTTGTGGGTGTTTACTGCAGGCCACCTGATCAGGAAGTCAATGAGGTCTCCAACAGACAGCTGGAAGTAGCCTCATGATCACWGGCCCTGGTTCTCATGAGAGACTCCAACTCCCTGATACCTGCTGGAAAGAAACACAGCTAAGCACAAACAGTCCAGGAGGCTCCTGAAGAGCATTAATGATAACTCTCTAACACAGGTGATAGAGGAGCCAACGAAGAGAGGTGTGCTGCTGGACTTCGCACTAACCAACAAAGAAGGACTGGYTAGAGATGTGAAGACTGAGGGCAGCCTTGGCTGCAGTGACCATGAGATGGTAGAGTTCAGGATCCTGCATGGAGGAAGCAGGGCAATAAGTAGGATCACAACCCCGGACCTAGGAGAGTGGACTTTGGCTTCTTCAGGGATCTGCTTGGAGCAATCCCATAGGTTTGAGCTGTGAAAGGAAGGGGGTGAGGGGTCCAAGACAGCTGGTTAATATTCAAGCACCACCTCCTCCAAGCTCAAGAGCAGTGCATCCCAAAGAGAAAGAAGTCCAGCAAAGGGTGGAGGACACCTGCATGGATGAGCAAAACTCCTCGCAAAACTCAGAAGAAGAAAGTACACAGAACGTGGAAAAAGGGACAGCCATTTGAGAGGAATATAGGAATGTTGTCAGAGTATGTATGTATGGATGTGATAAGGAAGGCTAAGGCCCATTTGGAATTAAATCTGGCAAGGGATGGCAAGGACAACAAGAAGGGCTTCTTCAAATACATCAGTAGCAAAAGGAAGACTGGGGAAAATGTGGGCCCACTACTGAATGGGGCAGGGGCCCTGATGATGAAGGATACAGAGAAGGCAGAGCTACTGAATGCCTTCTCTGTTTCAGTCTTTACTGCTAAACGCAGCCCTCAGGAATCCCACAGCCTGGAAACAAGAGGGAAGCAGAAGGCTTTATTTTGGTTGAGGAGGATTGGGTTAGAGATCATTTAGGCAAATCTGACACCCACAAATCCATGGGCCCAAATCCATGGGCCCTGATGCATCCACGAGTGCTCAGCGAGCTGGCGGATGTTATTGCTAGGCCACTCTCCATCATCTTTAAAAGGTCATGGAAAGCAGGAGAGTGCCTGAAGACTGGAAGAAAGCCAATGTCACTCCAGTCTTCAAAAAGGGCAAGAAGGAGGACCCAGGAAACTACAGGTCACTCAGCCTCACTTCCATCCTTGGAAAGGTGATGAAACAGCTCATCCTGCATGTCATCTCTAAGCATATGAAGGAAAAGAAGGTGATCAGGAGTCAGCATGGAGTYACCAAAGGTAAATSAYGTTTAACCAGTCTGATAGCCTTCTATGATGGAATGTCTGGCTGGGTAGATCAGGAGAAAGCAGCGGATGTTGTCTATCTTGAYTTCAGCAAGGCTTTTGACACTGTCTCTTCTTATATACCTCATAGGTAAGCTCAGGAAATGTGGATTAGATGAGTGGACGGTGAGGTGGATTGAGAACTGGCTGAATGGCAGAGCTTAGAGGGTTACAGTCAGYAGTGCAGAGTCTAGCTGGAGGCAAGTAGCTAGCAGTGTCCYCGAGGGGCCAATACTCRGTCCAGTCTTGCTCAACTTCTTCATCAATCACCTGGATGAAGAGACAGRGTGCCTYCTCAGCAMRTTTGCTGATGATACCAAGCTGGGAGGAGTGGCTGACAMACCTGAGGGCTGTGCTGCCATTYAGAGAGACCTGGACAGGCYGGAGAGTTGGGCASAGAGAAACCTCATGAAGCTCAGCAAAGACAAGTGCAGGGTCCTGCACCGAGGGAGGAATAACCCCATACACCAGTACAAGCTGGAGGCTGACTACTGGAAAGCAGCTCTGCAGAGAAGGACCTGGGAGTTCTGGGTGGCAACAAGTTGACCATGATCGAGCAATGTGTCCTTTGGCCAAGAAGGTCAATGGTATCCTGGGGTGCATTAGGAAGAGTGCTGCCAGCAGGTGGAGGGAGGTGATCCTGCCCCTCTACTCAGCCTTGGTGAGGCCTCATCTCAAGGGCTGTGTCCAGTTCTGGGCTCCCCACTACAAGAGAGACATGGAGTTTCTGGAGAGAGTCCAGCGTAGGGCTACAAAGATGATCAGAGGGCTGGAGAACCTGCTCTCTGAGGAATGGCTGTGAGAGCTGGGCCTGTTYAGCCTGGAGAAGAGAAGACTGAAGGGGGATCTTATCAATATAAACAAATATCTGAAGGGAGGCTGTGAAAAGGATTGGGCTAGACTCTTTTCGGTGTTACCCAGTGGCAGAACTAGAGGCAACAGGCACAAACTGAAACACAAGAAGTTCTAGCTAAATAGGAGGAAAAACTTCTTTCCTGTGAGGGTGACAGAGGTTGTCCAGAGAGGTTGTGGAATCTCCTTCTCTGGAGATATTCTAAACCTGCCTGGACGTGATCCTGTACAATGCATGCTAGGYGATCCTGCTTGAGCAGGGAGGTTGTACTAGATGATCTCTAGAGGTCCTTTCTGACCTCAACCATTCTGTAATTCTGTAAGAATACTACAAAGCAGCTGAAAGGGATCAGCCCATAATGACTTACTTGGATATAAATACATATAGTATTTAGCTACCTAATTGCCTCTGAAAACAACCTGTGGGCTCTGAGAYATAAACACCCCTGAGGATCTGTGCCTCATAGCCTAAATCTCATTGAATATATGCATAATGTATTATCTCCATGTATAATGTAGTCATCAACATGTCTTAAGTTATTTGTAAAGAGTTATTYAGCCTTCATAGCAGTGAGTGGAGGATACCTTTAAATATTTATGCTTAAACACCTTTACATTTACTGACTAGCACTGGTTATAAGCCCTGACTAGGTCACTGCTTTTTGTGGAAAAGAAACCCSAAAACCCTAAGTCAAGTATTTGTTTCAAACTTTAGAAGCTAAAAGACTTTAATTAGCAAAAGACTACAAGCAGCCAGAAGATCACATCTCAAAATCTGTACTTCACTTTTCTTTAGGTTTTTCTAGTCAAAATTCCCACTGAAGTCAGCCTCACACCACACTCCTACAGAAGGTCGCTGGTTTCATCCCTGTCCATTCTCTACAGATTCTCCAGTGTGCTAGTCTTGTGCTAATCATTATCTGAACAATTTTCATGAACAGAGTGAAATCTACATTTGTACCCGAGRGAAGAAAATAAATAGCATTTAGTTTCTTTACCCTATCACATTAGAAAGAGAGGAGAAAGAGAGAGAGAGAGAGAGGCAGGAACATAAAGAAGGACAGACAGACAAACATGTAGAAAATTAGTAGGTAACAGATTCCCTAATCCTGCATGAACCAACTTCACTGGAGGTAGATATCTAAAATCTGGGCTAACTCTAAAAAGTACCAAATTATTTTGAGTATACATAATGAAAACCAGCTTTTAATCTAGGTCACTCTTTTGTATAGTACTCAGATATGCATGAACAAATTTGGTACAGAAATCAGGAAGAGCTATGTAAATATAACTGAGGACAAAATCTGGTTCATTTTCCAAAATTACTGTGCCTTAAAACACTCTTTAGTTGCATCAGAAAACTRAACAATGTTATCACAGTATTTACTGTGTTCTCTAAATCTTACTAGTTACATTGCAAATATGGAAAATATCTTATCCATGGCAAAATTAGAAAGCCATTCAATTCATTTACTGCATCTTTCATTTGGACTTGATTTTCAGTCTATTCACAAGTTATTTTAAGTCCAGCCAAGTCAATTAATTGTCTGCTCAGATACTACATTGATTATCCCATAAAAGAAAGGTAGGGTTCACATACTGTTTCTCGGTCCTGCATAAAGACTTAAATAGGATACCCACAGACAGGCTTGTGATACTGTTGATCGTATGGAGTGGTGTATTTATCCCCCTTCCCCCTCAAAAAAACAAAAACAAAAACAAAAACTGAACRGTAAAGAATTTGGGCCTAAAGGTCAACAATGGTGCTATTCATTGAAAAAGATTAAATYATTCAGGAAAGAGGTCATTTAAGTAACATAACGGTGTATAGGAAGAGTCTGAAACAAGCTTCTTAACAATTAGTTTCTTCACATGAAAGGTTTACAGGTTCTTATTGATGGCAAATTATGCTATTATTTGCCATTTTGCTACTAATTATATATATATATATATATATATATAAATATATATATAAAACAGCACAGCTATTACCCAAATATATTCTGTCAATCAAAAAAAATACCTCTTTTCACAAACTAACAGTAATAAAAACTTCACCTGGGTTTTAATGACGATCTTCTGACAGACGGGAGTGGCAAACAGCACTGCGTTCAGAGGGGGCTGTTTGTCAGGCTCCTCGTTGGGTTCTACAGGAATGATGCTGTGCCAGCACAAGGGAAAATCTGTCAAATATCTTGTATCATACTAGTCATATTTACAGTCTAAACCTCACTTACAAAAGCAGTTATACAATACGTTTCAGTGCCTTGCTTTCAAACAATCTAGATCTAAATGAGTATGATAGAGGCATTTTTTCACTGAGGGATATGATTTTAAAATGAATGTGCTTAAATGTAAAATAATCTTCCTGAAGACAGACAAATGCTTCTACTTGAAAGCAGTGTTTATGAAACAGCAGGCCSTTTAGTTGCCCTGGAAACTATATTTGTAAAGGGCCACAATTTATATTGTCCCAGAGGCTTTTAACATCTGCATCAAAGCTTCAGAAGATGAGAACTTCACTTTAAGGAGGTGGAGTGGTGTATTTTCTTTCCGAGCTGATGATAAATGATCTCTCTAGAAGCAAAATAAAAAACAATAAAATTGTACATTTGTGATGTGTTTATGGAAAGTCAAGAGCAACACACTTATGATGTTACACTTGCTGCCCAGGGTCGCATAAAGAACTTTCTAACCAGCTAGAAAAAGAAGAAAAAAAAAAGAGCAACATCAACATTTTAAGTATTGTCAGCATTTCTGTTTACCACTGTGCAGCTGTGACACTGAGCTTTCTCAGACACCTCAATCAGGTTACTAGCCAGTGTATAATAGAGTAAAGGAGAGCCTCTTATAAAAAACTTAAAATTCAGAAAGCTAAAACTAAGCAGGCAAAACCTGACTAAGTTCAAATACTTAGCTAACAAAATCATAATGTCAGGAACAGGAAGGGCTTTATTTTTTAGAATAATTATTTTGACRTTAAAGAAAAAAAGAACAGATACTATCAGAAGTTCACAAATTTATGTTGCAGATAGTACAGAAAGAGCCCATCCAGTTTCTACTCTTCCMTAACTCAGATACAAAATGGTTGAAGGAGGAATCTTGATGCTCATGCTCAAGCAAATCCGTAACTGAAGTCAGTGTATGAATTGCATATTCAAGGATAAAATAAAACATTCAGAGTTAGCCTGATTTTTCTCATTTTTGCATCGATTTCTAGTCTTGAAAAGAGTAAGGAATCAAAGTGGCACCAAGATGAATTCTTCTTCTAAGGGTCTTGCACAAGAAGGAGTTGTGGACAGTTTGCAGAAATCCATATTTATGGCCTGTGGAATAAGGGAATCCACAAAAAGGTATCAACAAAGAGACCCTCCTCTAGTCATGGAGATGCTTAGAGATGAATGGAGGGGAAATCTGTGCGCGTTCTGTGCAAGAACACTAATGAGAAAAAGGGACAGACAGAATGGAGAAATTAAGAGGCTTCTGACTCATTTCCTTTGGGAAGAAAAAAACTGAATGAGGAAAGAGAAAAAATAGAAAACAGGCAGGATACTTCTTTCAATCTTTCAGAATAAATCTGCTCTATCTTTGTGTAGGCAATTGTAGACTTTAGACTAGCATTTACCATATTCAAATGAAATATTCAAATAGACAGCAAAACAGGCACAGTGGAAGTACCATAAATGACAAAAGACAAAAGAAGGGAAATGGTAATTTTGCATTTTATAAAATAAACCACTTATATTCCTCATATCGTAAACTTTTCATCTACTCTTTGATCATTTTAATTTGCTTTTCTTCATCCAAGTGCTGTCAAATCCAAAGCTACAGATAAAGGCCATAAGATCTATGACAATGTCTTCTCCTAATACAGAATACCTTAAAACAGCTCCTAGCAATCAATATCAACGTCAACATAATATGGGGTTAAATGGCAGCTTCCCCTCCTCTTTTTGGTTTGATTAACCACTGACTCCTTTAAGTTTCCTCTTCACCTAGCCAGGTACACACATCCTACATCTATCTATTTTGTGCAGTGAAGCAAAAAAAAGCCACCAGCAAACTGTCTCCAAAAAAAAAAATGCTAATGTTTCTTCAGAAATATCAAACTAAAATTACTTTTCTAGGAAACACAGAATTAAAGAATTGTGGGTTTTTTTTCAGGTTTCACATCACTTAGTCTTACAATCTCAGCTTCTCAGTACTGTCACAGTTAAAAGATAATATGTTCTGCGAAAAGTCCGTTTGTCTATATCTCTGCATTATAACTGGGATGTAAAATTATAATGAATAGCCTTCATAATGTACAAACTATAGTTGGTTTCCTCTAAAATGTTATGGAAAAATATTCAAAAATATAGTTGTAGCTTCAGTTTGCCCAAGACAGAAAAAATGAAGAAGTGAAATAATTCCAACTATTATTGGCAAATATATGTATGAACAGCTATTCTTGGTTGTGTTCCTTGATGCTATTGCTTTGGGTAAACAAGACCAACTTCCAGCTACAGCTTGTGCAGCTAATAACAAAGCTACTGAGGCAGAAACATTGGAAAAAGTTTAAGTGGCTCATAAACGTGCTCCATTTAACTGTAACATGAAACTCCTCATTCTTTTATAAACATCCTGCCCCAAGTCATCATGCAGACCAGAGTAAAAGGTTCATCTCAAAGTAACTGAAAAGAAGAAGACATGACAGTATGACTTAGCCCAGAGTAAATGGAAATATCTTAAACTGTTCCTTGCAGCTTTGTGGCRTGCAAAATGAACCCTTTACTTTACGAAAACTTTGTCTCAGACAACTGCAGCTGGAGCCAGGAGACATGCTCTATTGTCATTGACCCCTGAGTTTTCCAAATCAACTCATTTCTCTCTGTCTCAATTTTTTTCCCTATTCTTTGCCATGTCTAGCAGAGGACAAAGGATTGCCTGTTGTTTGTGAACTTGTACAACAACCAGCAAATTGAGGAACTAATCAAAGCTGACACCTGTAGGCAACCATAACATGAATGGTAAATAATAATAAAAAAACCTGAATTTCAGACCAGAATTCGAAGAGTAAGATTCCTGAGCAATCCCTTGTTTCTTTTGTGTTAATATTGTTTCAGTTGTAAGGAGAAAACAGTGATTTTAACCAAGGAGTGCTTCCCTGAGAGACTGCTACAAAGCAAGACTGGTTTCAAGATATATATCTAGTGTATTTTAAAGCACTGCATCACTAATTTTCAGTAAACTCTCTTTTGCCTTTTGCATGAATTTGCTGTAAGACGTTTATATTTAAATACATGCAACTGAACTACTGTGCAAGGCCTCTTCCTGAAAAATACTGCAAGCCAAACTAATTATATGAGTCTACTTCTGCTCTTGACTGTATGAGAATGCTTCAGCACTGAAGAGAACAGGCAATTATAAGGTATCATCTTTGCCAYCCTACTTAAGACTTTTTGTGATGTCTGTCTTGTAACTCAGGTATTCAGAACCAAATAAAGTAATAGTAAAAAGTAGAAACTATTACGTATGCAGAGTAGCTAGTTCCTCTCTGTTCTGAAAGCTGTAACACAGTCGTATAACATTTCCATAATAACATAAAAAGCCCATTGGTTTCCCATAGCTAAACACAGCACCTTGCATAATTGGTACCAGTGACACCATGATCTTCAACTTCTCCAGAACAAATGGATACTTGTGAATCACCTTTATGGTGATTTATCCCACCATAAAGGATAGCCATGAAAAACTTCTTTATGGATACTGAGGTGATTTTTAAAGTTTTGGGGCATTTAAAGATGCCTAAAATGTACGAATTTGCAATCTTTACCTCAATTTAATTTGCTAAAGCCATTTTGAAAAGTTACTTCCTTCTTTTGGCACCATCTAACAAACCGGTCCCTCTGCAAAAATAGCTAAAGTTGGCAGTCCTTGGGTTACTTTTAAGAGGTCTTTGAAACATAAGAAAATACGATTGTTGGTCATTAGCAGTAATTTATGTAAGTGAGTATTTTAAAGGTTGGTCACATCTGCTGCAAAAAGGCCACAAATCCATCAGTGAAAACTATTGTTTTAGGGGATATACAAAATCAACTGAAGTTCATACACCAGTGAAGTCAGCATGGCTGTTGTTGCAGCACTTCATGAGGACATGAGCTGACTGAACAGTCAAACMCAGCAGTTCTGCCTCACTCGTTCTCCAATTCCTCAGCCCTGTTCCTGCCTGATCCTCCCAGCAAGGCAGTTCCTGCAGCCATGATCAAGACTAGCAAACTCATTCATCTGAGAGCTGTTGCTGCTAGAGTGGTTCGAACCTGGATCAGCTCCCTGCGAGATGGTACGAGGTGTCTGTGAAATGGTTCCATCAAATCTAGTCATTTTTCTGCCAAACATCTCCCAAACACTCCCAAGCAAATCTGTCCTTCACAGCTGCAGTGCAGAGCTGTGCCAGTGCTCTTTTGCCTTTTCACAATACACAGAGATGGATATTATAATGGATATAGATGAGATTACAACAGAGAAGGGAAAGGCTGAATTGCCAAAAGGAAGTTGGTTACTTGACAGAGTTCACAAGCTCATGCACCTAATCTTGACTGACAGATTTCCAGCTTATAGCACACCTGTAACCTCAGATGGGACTGTATGGAGCGCTGTACGCACTTCCCAATTCACAGGCACAACTAACCTAAAATGAAAGCTGCAGGGAGTGAYTTCGGAGTGCAGAAAGTGAATGTACCAGCACTGCCTCACCATAGCTCATCATGGTATGTTACCCAAACATTTCACCTTCTGTATACAAAATCCTATGTTCTAGTTTCCCTAGCTAGAGGGGAAAATCTATTAGTTGGAGTTACCGTGATATTTGCACATGTTATATGGCTGGTACAAACATGGGACAGCAATTGTACATAGACCACACAGCAGTGGGATAACATGCTTTAGAACCCACGTGCTTTAACAGGCTAGTGCAGAGAATTTTGCTTTTTGCCTTTGGTATTCAGTTTGTCACTGGCAGTCTTCTGTGCCCATCAGTTTAATAAGGACTAAATTAATCCATAAAATGGAAAATGCAACGAAGCCTCTGGTGTTTATTAATTGTTAAAAAGAAGWCTCTGTATCTGATAATTTATTTAAATCTCAGAACTTTTCAAAAATAATTTCAATAATGTTACACTCCAAGGAAAGTATGAGTTAAAAGAATATATGAATTTGTGTAGTATGAAATGAATATTTTAATGTAGCCTCTATAATGAAATGGGTGAGGCCTCAATTTAGTTACAGCTATAGAAGACCCTATGTCTGTTTGACATGCAGAAAACATTTGCTTATTGTTAAAAATGTTAACTAACAAAAGATCAAGTTAATTTTGCCCATGTATACTTCTTCGATACATTCACACTTAATGCACCAATGCACACATCTGCACTACTTACTACTGGGGTTTTCAACCTTCTCCATGAGATGTGCTCTAGAGAATAAATTATTTTAGCAAGTGCTTTCTGAAATTTTCCCGTCAAAGTATTTAAGAAACTTGACATTTCTGAAATTTCGGAAAAAGACAAAAGCCATATTTGAGACCTCAATCTTCTACTTTTAAGTCTGCACTTCACAGGAATACAGACTTCATTTAAAATATGCATTATTTAAATCTAGAGCTCTGCTTGGAATCAGTTCATAATCCAACAGTAAAAAGAAGTTATTCAGTCTTAAGAAAAACATTCTCACATTCTTCCTAATGCTTAGAAGATCCTGTGGCAGGCTAGMAATCCACCCCAGAAAAGAGTTCAGGAGAGGTGTAGTACGGAGTATACACACATGATCCATTGTACTCAATGGACAAAGATGGAGAAAGCTAACTAAAGTCAATTTTTCCTGTGGTACTCTCCTGCCACAGCAAAATCCCTAAAAGAACTAAACCCAGAAACTGCTCAGTCTACAGACAGGCAAGTATCTGTCAACACTCACTGTGATACACCTAAGCCACAGCTAGACCTCTGAGATCTACCTTGATCCCAAGAATCTTTCCAACAGGAGATAGTTTAAATAACTCTGTAAAAACAGCTGTGAGATCTCCAGATGCTAAAGAGAGAAGTATTTTTGCTGAGGATGAATAACTTGACCCTCAGGGCTTTCACTGTTCASCTACTCCAAGACAGCCTGCTGTGTGCCTGCTTTTAAGCTATGGTACCTGGTAATTTCCAGATGACTTACCCCCTTTCCTTAAAGAAATAACAACCTAAAAATACTTTGCATTTACTGCAGCATGTCACAAGATGAGAACAAAGCGTAGCCAATGTCTACTAATGTGTTACACTGTTGTAACTTGTTGACACGTCAAAGCCTTAAGTGCTCCTTTGGGACYGATTAGGCTCAGTGTGACTTTTGCCAGAGTAAAAATCTTGGCCTTAACCCAATATATTAAAAGCAAAACAACACAGTAGACAACAACAACTCGAAGGGATGTTTTCCTCCCATTCTGATGCTATGCATGTTAATACTACCAATGGAGAAGTCTTGTGAACTTTCATTATAATTACATATAAGATGTAAGTATTACCTCATAAGAAATTTTAATAAAGCAGCACTTAATGTCTACCCACAGACAACGAAAACAACATGACAGAACATCTAACCTAATCTGGCACCAAATAAGTAGTCTTAYACTTAGGGGTGCAATTTGTTATGGAAGTAGCTGTAGAGAAGATCCTAGTTACAATATTGTTTTGCTCAGAAGGTTTCTACATTGATAGGTATGGAGGAAGTCGATTTTCACAGTCTTAGTGAGGCAAGAGGCAAGTACCATAGAAATGCAAATGACGAATTCAGTATGAAATAGGCTCAAGACCATGGATCAGCTCAGTCCGGGAGGTTTTCATGAAGATGATTAGCATCCCTTCAGGACTAAAAAGGAATTCCCCACAACAACCATCAATATATATTTAATGGCAATGAATCTGATGTTTAGTTTTCCTGGAATTCTTAATACTTTGCTAGTGAGCTTCTGGGTTTCCAGTAGTGATGCTATGTACAAAACTCCCGTTTGTCTCTCAGAAACTGGACTATTTTTATCAGTCTATCTTACACATGTTGATAGGATACCAAAATCCCTGAAGATGGTAATAAAATTTCAAACATTATCAACCTAAATATCAACTATGACTCTAAAGAAGAAAAAGCCTTCCATCATACTGCTCTACTCTTGAACCATTTAGCTGCAATAAGCAAAAATATATCTACCAAAATAAGTACYGTAGAATAAAATTATCTACATCAAGGACTGTGTGCTGTGAGATTACTGTAACTCAAAAGTGCATAATGTATCATCAGCTTTAGAATTATTTTTCAAAAATTTTAACCTCAGGAAAAAGAGTTTTCAACAGTCTTATATACAGTTTTAAGTCTTGGATTTTTTAGCCTTTTTTTAACCTGTGGAATTGCAGCAACTATTAGACACAAAGAAAAAGAAGCCMTGATAGCACTTCATATTTCCTCGTRAARGATTTTTTTGAGAAAATTAGATAGYAGATTATGTATGTGTCTAATCCTCGCCCTTTTAGAGGGCCAGCATAAACTCTATGTAAACTTCAGAAGTCAACTCTAGTGGCATCTAAGACATTTTGTAAGAAAGACAATTTTTCCCTAGCTTAGGTTCCTTACATTTCTCCAAAAGAAGGAAAAAATTCTAATGATCAGTAAACAAGCTCAATTCTTCAGTACATCACTATGTCAGAGAAATGGGGGCTTTTGCAAAGGACACCATARAGATTTGGGGCTAAGGCTGATGAATGCAGATTCACAAACTGACGGATAAAATCCCGTGACTGAATGTCACTCCACTTAGGGAACTTAGGAAAGATAGCRTCCTTTCTGCAGTCATCCCCATCCCAGGAAAATGCTCCGTCTTCTTGTATCTGGTTGATATTCTCATTTGGGGCAAGTTCAGTGGAGGTCACTGGACTGAGAACTGCAATAGTTAGCACACAACTGACAGGGACTGGTCCAATAAAAACAGCACCAGAAAAATAAAAAAGACAGACAGCAAGCAATGCCTTCTTTTTCTCCTTTTTTTCCCCCTTAATGATTAGGCCTTCAGATGACAATTCAGTAATGCTATGGAAATATCAATTAGGAATGCAGAATAATACATAGCTTTGCAAGTGGTCATTGCCCATTTCAGTACTTTTATTCAATCTAACTGAATAACAACTGTAAAATTTCTCAGCATATACTTTCCTAAATCCCAAGAGTCACAGAAGTGTGTTTTTCACATCCCTTGCTTGCTAGCAAGCTAGGAAAATCCTATGGCTTACTCTAGATACTGTCTAGGAAATAAATATCTTAACTACATCTAAGTTTTGCACTAAAAAGTCAGTGGGTATTCAGAGGCTCTCACACACAGGTTGCTTAATGTTTTTGTTAAACTTCAAGTAGGATTTAGAAATAATGCTGTTGAGACAAAAAAAGCTACGCCAAACAATTTTATCAATCACYCTCTTCTGTATTTCAAATTTAGCAGCAGCAATGGAACTGATTAAAATCCGAGCAAATAAAGCTTATTCTCCTCTTAAGCACAATTGGCCTTTGGATATTCTAGAAGCTGTCACAACAAAAAGCATGTGGTTTCAGTTAGAAAAGCACATTAACTTCCTGTCAAAGCTATTTCAGCCTTTGTGTTAACACACATTGTGGAGTGCAATTTAGAATAGGAATCYCCTCTTCAGGGATGGGGTCTCTTAAAACAGTAAGTCAATTTTGGGGGGTTTTGGGGTGTTTTTTTTTTTGATTTTTTTTGAAACAGTGTAAGCAAGAAGWAAGAGACTATTGATAAAGCGGCTTATTTTGGCTACCAGATGAGGCAAATTTATTTGGCTGCGATCTTCTCAAACTACTGCTGTCTAAAATAAAGACAGGGTTGCATAGATCAGTTAAAGAAAGTCAAAAAAGCTAACAAAAACTTTCAAATCGGGTAGCACCAGTAGTTATTGTTTACCATTTCTACTGACATAACTGTGTGAGAGGTGAGTACTGAGCATGAAGATGAGGCTTATTTTGTTTGTTTGTTTTGTAAAGCAGCGTTATTCCTTTTACAGACACAGGCCTATTCTAAATTTTATATGAGCAAATTACWTAAGTTCTGATCAAGCACAGTATTTTTTTTTTTTTTTGGCAGTTAATACTTCAGAGCATATTTTAAGTAAATCTCTTTTATATCTGCATTTATTAATGTTTTGCTTCCTAATTTTGTGTGGGTGGATAATTACTTTCATCTTCTTAGAGAGAATCATAACCAAATTTATGGAAATTGAAAAACATTTCTTTGCTATTGTAGTGTATGAATGAACAACCTATGGGGGGGGAAAAAAAAAGAGGGAGAGAAAGTGGCAGATTAGCTATAAGGCTATAAGGACCCCTTATTTTTATGTGCTAACCACTGTAAAGAATAATTAATTATGTTTACTTCTATARCCTTATCAGTTTTACAGGACGATACATAACCATTTGTTACTGAATCCAAAAAAGAACAGAGCTAATATCTGAAAGGTGATGTTATACCAGAACATTGCTCTATGACATTTTTTGTATTAGCCGTACTTAGATGAGTTCTTGCAGTTTGCACCCCTGGATCTCAAAGGATTTCTGCAGTTCCTGAACCATAACTAAAGAAATAACTGTATTTCTTACAGCTTTGTCTCACATTATTGCYTGCGTTAGAGCCACATGGGATCCAAATTTCTGGGATTTTCTACTCTTTCAAATCCTGTTGAAGAAAACAGGTTTTCCCTCTATACATTGTATTGGTAGATTTATTTTTTTCAGGAACAGTTCATGTAKAAATTTCATATAGCATAAATATTCCTGTATTATATTTAATTTGCATTTATATGAATAAAATTTCAAACAAATGCTTTAAATATAATACATTAATTAAAATGTATATTRTATTAATCTGCCTTGAAGGAAAGTACTTGGCCCAGATTACATCASAGTAAATCAAAGGTAATGCTACTGTTATCGGTTATTCCCATTTTCAGATGGAAAAAGTAGTGGCTATGTTGTTTCCTCATATTTCTCTAGGTATGTCTTAAAAAAACGGAGCAAAGACAACCTCTCCAATGAAAAGTGGTCCAGAGGAAGAAAGTAAGAAGGAAACTACATAGTTCATATTTTTTTTAAAAAAAAGATTCGAGTTACTTTGCATTCTTTGATGGTCTCACAGACTTACCCATCACATCAAGCCAAAGACTGCTCTCAACCCTAAAACTTGAACCAATYTCTTCCACTTGTGTTTTCCCCTCTTCTTTCCAAGAGTTACAGTACTTGACTTCTTCCTGTCAGCAATGTTCAAGACTTGTAAACCATGAACGTCTTAAGTCCTTGACGAAATTTTATTATAAAATATTATGAAATAATCAAGACAYGAAACCTGTACAGGAGAGACTCATGCTACTCCTTTACTGATCTTCTGCACCCTCATGAAGAGCTTCTCAACAATTGTCCTGGTCTGGCACAACCAAGAGCTTAAGAGCTATAAAGAATAATGCCGTTCAGGCTCACCTGCATCCTTCGACGCACGACATTTGCATTTGCTTATGATTCGTGCTACTTTATTCCTGTAGAGGAGGCAGGAGCATATGGCATTTTGAATCTAAGAAAGCACAAGACAATAACTAACAGCAATAGGCAGAAGACATTATTTTACTGATGTTTTCTGAAATGGCAGCAGCAACATTTAACATTGGGAACTCAACGCATCTAAACTGACAGACTGAGCTAAGAAAAACGTCTAGAAAGAAAACTTTTGCTCTAGTTAATGAGGACCATCTAATACAGACATGCAGACATTCAGGGTTGTGTTTAAAGCAGAGGAAAACAAACTGAAACCCACCCTAGCAAGGTGCTGCATCACACTGTTTTGTGCAGCAGGGCACTATACTACAATACCACCTGGGGAAAACAAGTTAGGAAAAAGAAAAAAAAAATACTTCAGAAGACATGGCAGGTCACAAAGACAATTATTGCTTAGGCTTAATATCTTCTTGTATGAAGTTAGCTCTGAACACATGCAAAATCACATCTTCATAAGCCAATTATTAAGTAGGAGGGTTAATAAAAGCAGTGAATGTGCTGTGCAAAAGTTTTGGCACAATTCTAAGACTGTGCCCCCACAGCTGCTGAACTGAGCAGAACCTGCTAGAACAGGTTGTGTAGGTAAAGAARGGAACAAATACAATAAATTCAATGGAGTCTCCAAAACAAAAATAAAAACCCTCAATATTTTTACAATAGAAGCCTCAAGGCCTCTTTAAACTCCAATTGGGTGCCCCTGAGTTAGCAGCTGCACAAACACATATGAAAACCGAGTTTTCACATAGTAAATACGGAAACTACCTACAGCCCCTAATTCCTAAGGTTATGTGCAACTTTTCTCTATTAACCAGGTACTAGACAAAGAAATTGTACCATTCTGAAGCCGCTGTTTGACCCACTCTGTTAGTAGCAAAATAAAAGCAATAATGAGATAGATGGAGACAGCCTGAAACACACTTATATTAACAAAGACTGCAACCATGTATCCCCATAATGCAGTACTGACATTGCTAGTAACAGTCATAAGTTTTGGTACTGAGCTTGCAGAGCCTCTGGTCTGAGGCTTGCCAGGTTTGCTCTGTTCTGAATTTTTCTTGACCAGCCTGCAACTTTGTTTTGCTTTGTTTAGACGTAATAGCAATTTTTCTAAATCATCAGGTGTCTATGGCTAATTTGTGTTCCTCTTGTTTATTTYGCATGGTACCATCATGGTTTTATGATTCTAGCACAAAGCTGTAGCATACAGAAATACAGGCTTAGTATGCTAACAGAGACCTTGAGAAGTGGAGACATGGTGCAGTGCAGGGGAATACAGGTATGGGATGAAAAGAGGTGGGGCATAGGCTCCAAAAAACTCATCACCAATGGTCGGTTAAAGAAATGCAGACCTGAAGATGGATGAAACTGGTTTTAGAGGTAACAAAAAAGAATATCCAACATAGGTAAAACGCACCATATAAAGTAAATTTGGACGTAAATGGAGCCGCAGACCAACAAAGAAACAGTGAGGTATAAAAGCATGTTAGGAAACATGTAAAAATGACCCTTAACATCTACAGAAGCAGCGTAACAGTGAGCATAATATCAGGAAAAGGGGAAGAAACTAAGGAGTGTGGATATAGCAATTTTAATTGTACTGTTACTATTGAAGCTTTTTCTGCACAGAAGCATTCTTTCGCTTTCTTTAACAGTTAGGTCTAGACTAATAATGGTTAATGATTGACTGTTAAAATTTAAATTTAAAATTACACTAAAAGTAACTCCTGACTTTATATATAGGATGCGTTTCCTTTTTTGCCCATACAAGATTTTGAGCATAACAAGACAGAGATGTGTTAGAGATGTTTGACAAGTCATTCAGATCTCACTATTAATAAAATTAATTCAAGTTTCCCTAGGGTTTCTTTTTTCCAAAGAAAAAGTACAAAATGGTAGAGGAAGAGGTGAAGCCAGGAAGAAAGAGGCAGTGAGCGAGAGAGAGAGAGAGAGAGAGAGAGAGAGAGAGAGGAGAATCATGGATTTACGAAAGTAAAGGATAACTCTCTCAAAATCAGTTACAATTTTATTCTGTGAACGCTTATATTTGCTAACTGTTTGAATAAGAAATAAAACAGGAATATACTGAGATGTTAAGAAATTATGTGATTTGCTGAGCACTACGCAATTACAAGATCATAAAACATATTGCTCACACTTTGGAAGTACAGGAAAGTCATATCCCAGTGAAAAACATTTACAAAATCCAGTATCTAATCGCCAGAAGACCACCTTTTTCTATAACCAATTCAACCATCAATTCTCAACACCAATGGATAGATCAGCATACTAGATAATAAATATAACCTAAATGACCAGGCATATTGACTGACTTACAGAATCAGTAACAACATAGAGAAATAAATTGTAATATAACTGTCATTTCAATTCACCTCAGAAGTACCTTGACAATGTAAGAAATTTTAATAAAAAATGAATATATTTTTTTTTAAAAAAAAAGATGCAGATGTTAATAGGAGAAAAATATGAAAGAAACAGCTTCATATCTTAAGGAAGGACCCCAAAATTCCAGGAATAAAATAAACTGAAACTCATACAAAATGTTTGTGGAGCCAAACCCACAGATAAGATGCTTTACACTATCTGTAAATTGAACAAGGCTGTTGGGATCAGYTCTTCCTTAATACATTCTGAAATAAAATTACACACAAATACATTGTGTGTGCTTTCTGAATTCATTTGCTAAACAATGGTACTAGGTAATAAATTGTACTTACTGTTAACTTCTGACCATTCTACCTGTCTATATTCTGTTCATAAATCTACCTCCGGAAGCAGCAACAGAGCTACAAATTGGTGCTTAATACTATTAGAGAGCTGGAAACCTCCAATCCAACCAAGCAAGACATGTGTTATCTTGGTATAGCAAAAGACATGATGAATTTATTTACAGAAAAAGAAAAAACTTCATGGGGGAATTTTTGGAGTTTCTCACCTACATTAGTTTAATATTTCTTGTTCTCTGAGGTGTGTGGAATTGAACACACAGTTTTAAAGGAGTTGTTTTTTTTCTTAAAGTCATTATGCTCAAAAAATGCTTTGCAACAAAATTAAAAGCACTTGGGAGAGGGTCTGGCCTTTCAGTATGAATTTGTTCACTGGACCAGTTAACAGGCATCTGGTCCATGATGGGAACCCACAGATTTTACTACTATACAAACAGCAATATACCAGCCACAGGTGTCTATGCAAAGGCTATGCAGCAAAACATTGCAAAAAATTGCTAAAAAAAATGAAAATTGAGTTTGTGAATATGGTGACATTGGAGAGAAGCAGCATTCTCCCCAGCCTATTAAGTAGGAAAAAAACCAACTAACTTACTGATAAATTTGTTATTTACTACTACTGCTATTTTCCAAGTCTTTACGATTCTTGCCACTTTCCCAAAGGCTCCTTGTTTCCCAAGCACGCAGGACCATTAGCATGCTGATATTGTTTAGAAACCCATGAACAACAGCAGTGTCAGCAGTCTGCAGACTCAGGAAGCCAAAAGCACATTAACCTCTACACGGAAAAAGATAGAGAGTTCTACACTACATAGAAACTCCTGTCCTTCAGCATCTAAGGTAAAGGACTGTGGTCAGTCCCTGGCAACCTTCCTGCCACAAATGAAGATTAAAATCCCTTTTTATCTAAGTGCTTTCCACACGTTAAGAAAGGAAGTCTATCCAATCTCTTCGTGTGGGCCAAATGTCAATGCAAAGCTACAGTTACACGTGGATATTGAGGATCTTCAACAATTGTGACTCCAATGCCACTAAGACTCACAAATAGTAAACTTAACTGGATTATTAGTGTATAGATGTATTTGCAAGACTTCCAGATATTCTTAATACTGATGTTTGAGAAGTACCATACAGAATCAACTAATACAGTTCCTTGGCTGTATTTCGTATGGGTGGAGCAGAAAAACTAAGCTTTGCACCAAACTGTAACAGACACTGAACTAGAGAGCTGAACTGTCYTTGATTTGCAACCCTTTTATTAGGCTGCTAGACTCTACCTTCTTTGTGAGAACAGAGGTGTGGAGATTAAC
Source organism: Rhea americana (assembly GCF_003343005.1). Lineage (NCBI taxonomy): Eukaryota > Metazoa > Chordata > Aves > Rheiformes > Rheidae > Rhea > Rhea americana. The sequence goes on along the minus strand of NW_028186360.1, from coordinate 759,583 downwards.
AGTTCTTTCACTGATATGTTCATTAATTACTTTTTAAACACTAGCAGAAGAAAAGTAACTATACAGCAGTATAACAATAACTCCTTGTGCTATACCAGCTTACTGTCACACTGACCTGGAAAAAAATAAGTTAACAAATAAAATGGTAAGCATTAAATACATTATTTTAACCAACTGTTAAGCTATCAGTTTTCTTCATGTTATACTTTTCATAGTTTACCAGTTCCCCACTATGACTTTGTTACTTGCTGGAGCCAATAAAAGTAATAATCATATAAATAAATAATAAGATACAGAGAGATTGCCTTTAATACCACCAAAACACAATAATATTGTTTTCTCTACTCTACTGAAAACAAAGTATCTTTTCATTAATTTATGATAGCACCTTTCCTTCTGCTCTTTGTTACTCAAGTTTGGTTTTCCAAAAGAACTGGATCAGCAGGGAGCTAATAAATCTCTGTTCTTTCACAAAGATTTACATGACATGTATCAATACTTCATAGGTATAAGATTTGCTTATGAATTTTCTGTTAAAAGTACACTTTTTTACAAAAAGGACAAAGATTTTCAGAGGAATAAAAAAAGGAATTATTTAACAGCAAGTCATCAAAATGTGTTCATGCCACAACTGAGTTATTTCTGTGAGCAGCCTTCACTTTCCTCACCCCATCTGCCCTTAATGTCTCTAACGCCTACACACTGCAAAACAACAAAAATTAGATTAAGCTCTTTGGGGTAGGGTTTTCTGTTTCTGTTTGCTCTAAAGCATTTAGCATATATTTGGACACTACTAGAGAAAGAAAGACTAGAGTAGCTTCATTTTAACTTCTGCCTTCTATGGATACTTCCTCACACTTTTGCCCAAGACAACATTTTATTCCATGACTCCAAAAGGAAGTGAAGGAGAATCTGTCTAACATGACCAATATGCTGTTGATTACAAAAACTATTTACATCTTTATCACAGTGTCAAACAAGACATGCAAAAACAGATGTGGAGTCAACRCACTTTTGCCATGAACTTACTCCAAATGGGGCCAAGGTTGCCAGTAAGCATTTTCTATATTATTAATATTCTAGGTTTTACCTATATATGCTATACCTTATTGCATTTCAGTTAAGAAGTCAGCAGGAAAGACGGGCAGACTGGAATCTTCTTCTTGTCAAAAACCAGCTACTGCCTGGAAAGATAAATCTCAAGTTCTGCCGTGTTAYTCCCTGCTCTCCCTTCTTCTCCATGCAGTCATGCTCCTCTTCTCCTTTTTCTGCATTAATGTATTTTAACTCTGACAAGACTAACCCTCTCTAATGGTGGAGAGAGCTAGAAGCAATGAGCCTGTGATCTCCACAGACCACCCTGCATTGTCAGAAAACTATCATGCTCGATTAAATGTGCTTTGCAATGCAGACCTCATAACCAATTTTTCCCACAATGAGATATCTATTGATTTTAACRTACTGAAATATTTGTGTATTTATATGAATGCAAATTTTAAGCACACCACAGAGCACACTAAGGGTCTGATTCAGCASTACTGAAGTCAGAGAGACTTTTGGTATTCAAGGAGCTGGATACCATGATTCTTCATACAGCATGGAAAGGAAGACATACACCAAAAATCCAGTTCAGAACAAACCCCGTAACTTCGCTATGTCCCTTTTTAATGAGCTGAATTTGAAACACCATGAAATAGTCAGTCTTGCTGACTACTTGCAGTGCTGGTTCAATTTTAGTGGAATTTATTAGATCTGCACTTTTTAAAGCTCAAGTCAAATAAAATTCAGTTTGGTCCCAGCCTGCATCGCCCCCAAATCAGCAGGTTCTTTAACAGAACATTGGTCTCGGTGGTGCTGGTGTTTCTGCATTTCTGGACACAGCAGACTTCTACGTAAAGATTGTAATTCACCCCTCTGTTAGGGGCTGGGGAAAAGAGTACAACCACTCATGCCATGGCAGCTCTGCACAGTGCAGTCCTAYCTCCTTGACAGGCTGACTGCATGCTGTGTCTATGCGTAATGGGACGGTCATGATAAAATCCAGTGGCTGGAAAGCAAGATCCAGGCTGAGCAAGAACATCTATTCTAGCYTTTACCAAAAGAGCTGTGATACTCTCAAGATGGGCAAATAAAATTCAGATGATGGGGCCTTTACACAGCTTTAGATTTCCAGACGTTGTGAAATCATTGTTTGGAAAAAGAAAAAAAAAATTTGGTAAAGAACAGGTCCCTTCTATAATCAGGGTTAGTCTTCAAATCAGAAGACATTTTGCTTGCAAATGTGCAACAAATTGATGTGCATTTCTGTGCAATGAAAGTTCACAGACCAGTTTTTTTGCTTGACTCAGAGCTGGTTTCTGCCTCCCGTTATCGGCAAAGCATACTGCTCAGTGGACTGCATACAAATTCCTGAATTAACTCTGGTTGGGGGGTGAGGGTGATGAAGAAGAAACCTACACGTGTTATATGAACCTCTAGTCAAATATTYTTATGTATTTTTAAGCCAGCTTCTTGCCTGTTGGATAGCTGAGTTAAACTAGCGTGAAGAAAAAAAGTTAGCAGCTTTCCCCTCTTCAAAATATTTCTCATTCAAGCCCTTGGTTGGATAATTTAGCGAGCAGACATTATTGTCAGCTTCTTTATGTTGTTTGTCTAGAACAGCAGGTGCCACACTGAGCTGCAATTTACCATCACGGAAAATTTGCCTCCGTGTCAGGGGAGCCAGGACAGTCTGGACTTCCCTGAGGACTAATTAGTACCCCAGCAAAGAAAAGGCTCCCTGCAGCCCCACTCAAAGGGAAACGTGTTAGTGTTTTAGTATCTTTTTGGATGCTTTCTAAGACRACTCCTGTCAGTGCTCCTGCATTTCATCAGCTCTCCCTCTCATGGAAACTCTAAATCACGCATTTAAAAATAGACCATCAGATTATCTGGGTAAATCATAAAGCTCAGCTTATCTCTCTCTTCCCCTTCAAAATATACAATTTATTTTGTCCACCAGCTCAGCAGCATCAAGCCAAGAATAATCCTGTATTTCTCAGCAACCCACTGTCTTGGTTGCCCCGTGTACCTCCGTTATGCGCATAGATGTCATGTTTGTGTGTGTCCGTGTGTGCATGTAAGGAGGGAGAAGGAATTTACACTTCTGGGCATGAAGGTGTACAAATGCACATCTGCTTGTGGCAACRTTAATGCCCACGCCGACCGTGTATGTCCTAGCATCACAACACAGCCCCGCACAGCCAAGGAGAACGACACGAGGATTCAGCAGAAGTAATGCACTAAGTACTTCAATTATGCACTAAATTATTATTTAACACTGATCTAGACCCTAGGCCCCGTGCGCTTCCCCTGAGGGCAAACACAATCGACGCAACACGGGGGAGAACGTAAATTTTTTTCGATTTCTCTTCTACTCAGTGGTTCAGAGGTACCACATAATGGAGCCGCAAGCAGCAAACCCCGACTCGCAGCCCCGGCGTTACACGCACACACTTACACACGTCTCCCCATCCTCCCCCCCCCC
>NW_028186360.1:754651-755867 GCF_003343005.1 Rhea americana | reverse complement strand
GGTGGGGGGGGAAGGGGGGGTGGGAACTGCTAGGAACTTCCCCGACACGCAAAGTAGCGGGAGCGGAGAGGGGCCGCGGCTGCGCTGGGGACGCTGCCGGGCTTGGGGGTGGGGGGAAGCCTCGCACGCCGCGAGAGGAGCAGGGCAGGACGGCTCCCCCTCGGGGTTTCCTGCCTGCTGCCTGCCTCCGGCGCTCCCCCGGGCTGGGCTAGGGGCGCGGGGGGCCCTACGCGGGCCGCGGAGCAGCGCCAAGTGGCGAGGGGCGCTCGCCGTACGCGCACCGGCTCTGCGCGCCGCGCCGCCGCCGGCAGCTCCCCGCGCCCCGCTCGCAGCTTCTCCTCCCCGCGGGCAAGTTGCGAGCGGCCGCGGCCGGGCAGCCGTGGCGGCCCCCCACGCCGCCTCGCAACTTCCTGCGAGCGGAGGTGCCGCGCGGGGCGCRGCCGCCGCAGTGCCCCGGCCCGGCCCGGCCCGCTCTCACCGTCCTCCAGAGCCGCTGCCGCTTGGCACTGACGGAGGTGGCGGTGACGATGAGGTGGGAGACGGACACCACCAGCCCGAAGACGATGGCCAGCAGGGTCCGGACGGGCAGCAGCGAGTAGGAGACGAAGGTGACCAGCATGAGCTGCCACATGCCCTGCTCGGGGGCGCTGGGGGGCTCCATGCCATAGGCGCCGAGCGAGAAGGGGCAGCAGAGGAAGGAGAAGGTGAAGCTGAAGAGCAAGGTGAGCTTGACGATCTGCTGCAGCTGCGTGACCTGCAGGTACTTGACATTGGTGACGATGAAGAGGGAGAGGAAGATGATGCAGTGCACCGGGTGCGAGCCTTTGGAGATGGTCAGGCTGGGGCCGGAGAGCAGCTCCACCAGGGCCAGGCTGGCGGTGAGCACGATGAGGACGGCCAGCGCCTTGAGGGTGGACGTCTGCTCCAGCTTCAGGTTGTAGCTCTGGAAGAGAGCCTCCAGCTCCTTGCAGTCAAACTCGTCCTCGCAGGCGATGGCATCCAGCAGCAGCAAGGGAGGGGGGTCCCCCAGCCCGGCGCCCGCTCCCGCCGCCGCGGCAGCCGGCGGGGAGCAGCAGCAGTGGCAGCACTTCTTCCTCTTGGTCTTGACTTTCTGAAACGGTATTTCCTCCATGTCAGGGCCATTCATAAACCCCGGGAAGAGGTGCTCCTCCTGGCGCGCCCCGCTGCCGCCGCCGCGCCGCCGCCGCCGCCGCGC
>NW_028186360.1:709564-754285 GCF_003343005.1 Rhea americana | reverse complement strand
GCTCCGGGGATGTTAATCTCCTAATGACACCAAAACACCATCCCCAGGTTTGAAAGGAGGCAGCGGGAGTGGGTGGGGGGAGAAGGCAAGAGTGGTGGGGGGGACAAGCAACAGGCGGGTCTCCCTCAGGTACTGCTGTCTGCGGGAGCTGGTGGCGAACGGGTTCCCGAGGTGCGGGCAACACTTGGGAAAACAAAAATAAAATAAAACCCGAACGACGACACCGGAAAGAAAAATAAATAAATAAACACGAAAGGGGAACCCAGCCGGGCGACTGGGCTCAGCGGAGGAAGAGCGAGGCAGAGGGGCCGGAGGGAGAGCAGGAGGCAGGCAGGGGCAGGGCGATCCCCTCCCCACGTCCCCGAGCATCGCACCGCGGCCGGCGAGTGACAGGCGCCTGTGCGCTGCCCGCCTGGGAAGCCGGACACGTCCCATCCCGTCCCGTCCCGTCCCGTCCCCCGACCCCGCCGCCGGGACACCGCGACACCGGCAGCGACCCCGGGCCCTGCGCAGCGCCGTGCACCCCTGCCGCGGGCTGCGCGAGGGGCCGCGGCCACCGCCCGGCAGCCCGGCATGCCCTGTCCGCCTTCAAATCTATAAATAAATACGTGTATCTATTTAGAGACAGAGGTGAATCCTGATTCTTTTGAGAAATAAAGTCTGTCTGCCTGAATAAACGCGCTGGTTTTTACCAGTTTTGCCTTCCAGATTGTGAAGCACTTGGAAAAAGTGCAGTGAAAGAGGGGTTTTGTTGTTGTTTTTTTAACACACATTTCTGTCAGTGCTTCTGCCTGTCTCAGAGCACAAATCAGTCAGGGGCCGTGGACAGCYACTCTGGTGACAGGAGTTAATTACCATCCCACACAGAACTGCACACGGTGCCTCATCAAGAACACGGGTTGTTGTTACAGAGAGAAAAAAAAAACTTTCAGTGCTGCCTATGGTGCTACTACTCCACACCAGTATTACCACGTTGCCACCCAAGAATGCAGTACAATATTATTTTCTATAAGCATTGCGTCTAATTTTGACACTACGTGGTTGATCCCAAGCTCACCAGTACTAGGGGAAGGACTCCTTTGCTTCTGTTGGCTTTGCATCAAGCGTTTGTAAGGAACCATTAGGAAAGCATAGAGGTAGAATACTATTATAAATTATGGAGGTATATAACATTTGTTTTTTCAAAAGTACTGTAGCAGTACTTTCCCAAATCCAWGCAGAATCCTACTACCATGGATACGTCGAAGATCTAATTGCTGATTTTTGTGTTATTTAAGTCAGAAGTCAGATTCTGGTTCCTGATTTGAGCTGAAATGCCTTAAGACCAACAGCAGGCAGGTCTTCTTTAAAATTTATTTCAGCTATGGAAAACAATCGTATTTCAGTTCTGGATACTAACATAGTACTAAATAAAAGCTCTGATATATGATCTAAACCAATATAATTTTTCACATTCGTATTTTAGTATTTTATGTTAATTTTAGCCCTCCAGACTTGGCATACAGTTGTTCTGTTGAACTTGTATGGATCTCATTAGGAAAAGGGAATGAATCAACATTGCAGGAGTTCATGTGTCAGAGACTCAAAATATTTCATGTTTGAGGCAATGATTGCCACTTACTCTGTGTTCATGCGATGCCACTCACAGTGGGTTCCCAGTCTGTGCATCAGTCCCTCAAGCACTGCAGATCTGTAAAAATAAAGAGTTAAAATTTAGCTTTCTGTAAACCAACTCCCTGAGGAAGAAAGTCAAGGATTTGGATTTGCTGACCAAAGTGCTAGAGACAGGAAGAGATATTTAATTGGAGTGAAATGAAATGTAACAAAAAAGGCTTCCTCTACTTTGCAATATTTCCATTGTGTTTGGAAAGCGCTGAAAATACATCTCATTGTTCATTTTGGTGCATAAATTCCCCTCAGTCACACATATACTAGGCAGATGCACAGTGTTGTATTTTCACCTGCCCTTTGCTTTCTTCTGAGCTCATGTATCCTGAGGGACAAATTAGTATTTTACATCTCACACTGTATAAGAGGTGGCACCTAGTTGCCCAACCCCAGGAACAATCTTCTGAAAGAGCTGTCATGCTAATAGTTATCATTTTTTTCCTTTCTCTTGGCTCTCTGCTGGCTGCTGGGAAAATGGAAGAAGAGTAATTCTCTACAAGACACCATGTGATTTAGAGCATCCTCCTGCTTCTTACACGCTCAGGTTCGATGCAGCAGAAAAGGTCCGCATGTATGGGGTGTATACATCTCCATTCTCATCAGGTCAAGAGGACGCAGCGAATTGTCGAAGCTTCATCTTCCTTAGACACTGTAGGAATATGGAAACGCCACACTGATTAATGGAACTCTTCCATCCTTAATCCATTGTTTCACATCATAGGGCAAATACCCTGCCTTAACCTGCACAGTAAAGTGCCGAATTTGTACTACCTGATAGCTCAACTATAAAAGGAGGAACTTGAAAACCTGTCTCTGAAACAGAACTGTTCTTAAATCAAATAACTAGCCACAAAACTGCTGTAATGCACTTGACACAGTGCATTTTCTGGCTAAACTCATCTGATACAGATAGCAGCAGTCTGGTTCAGGTTTTGTGAACTATGAACAACTATTTGTGGTCTGCACTGTACTTCATTTCCCAAAAAAATACATGGTTGGTTTTGATATATAATGCCCTCAAAGTTTTGGATGCTGGCCAGATCCAAGCCAGTTCTTCCTGTTGAGTGCCCTTGCATTTGTAACCAGAGACCTACAGAGTACTACACTTGGAGTAAGTGTAGTACTGACAGGAAGGCACGATTAGAGCCCAGCTTTATCAACTTCTGCGCTGCAAAATCTGTTTTTTCAGCCTTTTCCTAAGAGGCAAGTTGATATGGTTCTTTKAGTCATCGGAAGTGGAAAACATTTCTTTACGGAGAGTTGGGCAGTACATGGATCTAAGTTACACTGAGCATGATACATAGCTTTCTACATTTTACTGGACCTCAGAAGCAGTCTTGAATGTCACAACTCAAGAGTTTCAGAATCTCTAGTTTTATCTACCTTTTGTGTACAGATTGTTCATTTGATAATTATTTAGTCTTCATTGTCTATTTTATTTATCTAACTCTATCACCTGCTTCTTTTTTCTCTTCCTCACCTCCAATGGTTTCAGACATTCACTGCCTGATGCACTTGCTGGAGATCATCTTTGGAAGGAATATTTTCGGCAGAACTAGAGCTTTTCAGATTCATGGGAAGTTTAGAATTGAGTGTTTTCAAAGTTTGGTAACAATAGAATTTTTGCTTTGGGTTGACTTTTGTCTTAGTAAGGATCTCAAAGATCTTCACCTTTTATTCACAGTTAGTATTGCCTACTTGAAACAGAATGCCATGCTCTGTCATCCAAGACAGGGATACAAACCTTTCTCCTCCTCATCCTCTCTGACAGCGAGTGAGGATTCCGCATAAAACTACTGAGAAATTTCTGCAGACTCATTCTAGCAGGCGCAGCTTGTTAATGCCACCACAGAAACAGGGAGGTGTGTGACCCTCTGGTAAGAGGAAAGAAGTAACATGGGCAGGACAAAGAGGTCCTCCTGGAAATGGTACAAATGATCTGGCTTAAAGATTCAGCTGTTTTCCCCTCTCCTGGCTCTTTATATATACATTACTGGTTTAGATTTTAAGGAAAGCCAAAGTTTGGGAAAGGGGAGAATTTGTCTTTTTATATCATGCACATGTTTTATTTGGATCAGTATGGGAGCTCCATTAATTCACATTCAGATTTCAAAAAAATATAGATTGGATTCCAGTAAGGCTACTGAAATATTTTCTGAATAGATCTTACAAGCATCATACTAATCATTCTTTAATTGTAAAGTTTGATTTATGTTGTATGTATTCTGATGGAGAACAAATGAAACAGATATCCCTGTTACAYACTGCTTCCACAGTTACACAACTTTTACCTGCAACTTTGAATTCACCTAATGAGAGTTTGTACTACAGAGCTGAAACAAACTTTCACCAGCAGCAAGTGAAAACTTTACAGCACTTACAAGTTCAGCTGTTAGGAAACATTACTAYTTGACCTCAACAGGGTACTCCAAAATACCCTCTTGGTTTAAATTTCCTCTTCAGTGGTTCTTCCCACAAGAATGAGTTTTAAGAAATGAGCAGTTACCTAAGGCACCCAGAACAGACTTGAGTCCTTCAAAGATAAATCAGGTTGTAACACTAATCACRGAGTGAGGGACCTGTGCCTTAACTTTGGCTCATGTCTAACAATAACACTTTTGCTCATTCATCTTACTTTGGACCACATAGTGCTTCTGCACTCAGATTATTTTAATCACTATTTTATTTGTATGGAAGTCTATTTAATTATGTAATCAGTCAGAGACAAAAAATAATAATTTCAGATTAGAAGAGAATTACTTTAAGGGCTTGACCTCAAGYCACTAGTCAGACAAGACTGCTGCTGAAGCAAATGGCAGATGTGACTGAAAAATAATATGGTTGAGTGGCTAATTTGCCAGCAGAAAATAGGGATGGGTTTTCTCCAGTCCTGTGCTGAACAGAGAGTAGAGACAGTAAGAGCACTGGAATCCTTTACCTCTCTCTCCTATTCTAAGCCTTCCAGGAGAGTGTGAGACTTGTGACCTACTGAACTTCTATATTAATACTAATGAACCTCTCCAGTGAGCAAGCAACATGCTTTTCAGCCGGCATGGATTTATGGTAGGTCAGCTGGATCCTTCCAGGCTTTGACAACTCATTCATCTCCTCTATCAGTACTGCATCAACTCCAATTTATCTATTCTTCATCTAAAATTAGAGCTGTCCAAACACTGTCAAATGGGCRAAATTTCAGAGGGAGAGGAGGTTGGTGCATTTTTATGAGGAATTCACTGACCATTTCTTTAATATTTTTTCTCATAAATCATATGACTCTGTGCTGCTTCTCCAAATACCACTCACTCACCTGGCTACGCTTCTGCTTCACCACCCCTCACTGACTTCTCCCTGTTGCCTCAGAGGTATTTCAGGAGTTTTCCTTCATAAGTCTGTGGAAACAACATAGAAATGACACAGAGAGGTTTCAAAGCTTCTTCAAAACAGTTCACTTCTTACTTTGCCAAGAGGCATAGAACAGTGCTCAATATTTATTAAAAAAATGAATGAAAGAACGGGAAATATACAAAACAGAAACCACCATCCACCTGCAAAACCTACACCGTGCTCACACTATCTACTTTCAGCATTTCATTTTAGATGCTTAAGTTAGAGTTCACCTCCTTTTCATAGCACGAGTAATAGCAAGAGGGTACGACGCAGCACTCCCAGGTCACAGAACGGCAGAATCGCCGTTTGCGAYGCCTGTTCTTGTACATCCTCTCGGGGCAATGCAGGCCCAGGCAGACACACCAGTTCAGTTGCTAAGAATCATAAAGCTGCATGTTACTCGGCCTTGTACCTGTGTAACTGTTTACTAGCTTAGGCTTCACACCATGCTAGCATGGCCATACAGTTACCAGGTCTGGAGACAGCTTTTTCAGTGCTGCCTTGGGGATCTTTGCATGCAGTCTGGAGAGCAGAAATAACACATGCTAGCCTGCAGCAGCTGACAACCTTTTCCCTCCTTTCCTTTTAGTAAGGCAGATCTTTCAACACACTGGTATCTTTGGAATCACATTTTCATTCATTGCAGCCCAAGCATTTGTGTTTGAATATTTGTCCTCAGTAAAGCTATTATTTTACCTTTCCTGGTCAGTTTGCTTAACAAACTCTTTTTCAGCCAATCCACAGTAGAAATAATAAATGCAATTATACAATACTGGAACAGTTCTCAGACAAAATACAAATATTTTTGAGTTCCCAACAGATTTTTTCTGCAAGTACTTTTGGAAAACCAAAGGAAGAAAAACCATTCCAATCCTTCTCYCCAACACCTCAATATTCCTTCTTGCAATAGTATGGTGATGATTTCCCAAACTACTTAGCAGATTTGGTACCAGTTTCCATTCTGCAAGTGATCTGATTGACCAAAGTATCCTTATAATCCCTGCATAAAATCATACTCACTAAAAGCAAGACCACAGAGATGAAAATATTTTTCATTTCCTTGCTTCCAAGTATAGCATTCAATTCTCATTTTAGGAGTTCAGCAAAATGCCCAGTATCAGGGTGCTAGCTGTGTTTGACAACCTTGTAAGGCTCTGATACCATTCCATGAAATCAAGGAAAGTTTTGATATTGAGTGTAGCTAAATTAGCCTCAAGGTACTAGAACCATCCTATCGCAGAAGCTATCTGTTCTTCTTCATATTCTTACTGACATTTTCTAAGCTAAGAGTATGGTTCTGTACTGATCCTATAGCATTCTTTTCTGCCTAACAAGATGCTATTTTGATGTACTTGAGAGTGTGTGCAAGGACAAGTATCTTGCTTAGTGTAATTCTTTGAGCATTTAAAAGGAAAAGTCAAGAGGTAAGCAAAAATAAAGGTACTAACTATAGCTGAATTTCAGAGTTCACAGCCATATTTCAGATCCATTCATTTTTACAAAATAAACATTAAATAGTAATTAATACACTGGCCAGATCTGGTCTACTCCTATTTTTTCATCTCAAATTTGTACTGCACATATATTCTTGAATCAGTTATGCTGCATTTTATTATTATTTATGAACCAAAATTTTTGTAAGCAGTTTTTTTCTTTTTTTTTTAATTAAGGCTGTCAGTTCCTTAAGTTTTTCTACTCCTGTGTATGTTTTCTTTATGTCAAGTTTTCACTCTTGGTATTATTCAGGACATGATCTGCTACTGCTTTCCATCAGAGTGCATTCACTAGCAGTTCTGTCAAATAGCTTCTTCAAGTGCCAGACCTTGTACTCCCTTCTGGATTTCTGATTTGGGTAGAACTACTCAATGCTGAGTTAATCTGGGAGTTTTCCTTGAGTAAGAATTAGGAAGGCATGCATATTTTCATCTGCTGAGCCTCCTCTCAAAGAGTGAAGAGTACACTGGCAATGTGAGTTTAACAACAACAACAAGTAAAATAATTACAGACAGCTCCCACTGGAGGAAAAGTTTGCTCTTTTTATACTAATATAACTACACAAAATGTTGAGACTTTTAAATAAAAATTTTAACAATGCCTTTCAATTAAAAAGGTAAGCTGTTACAGAAGGTTAAGCTGCGGAAGACACTTACTAGCGATTCACCTCTTCCAACACCCCCTTGCAAGTACCGGACAGACATTACCCAGAAACCGGGTTTATCAGATATTAAATTGCTATTCCACTTGATCTTTACCAGGGGCTAAGATTTCATCTATTTTATATCTAATCTATGTAACGAGATTCTTCACGTAAGTCCTGCAACCAGTAACAACTAATTAGGTCAAATTAACAGCACATATGTTACTGGTTCTATTTTGAGTTTAAACCCTCAAGACGGAGCTTTAAGATAACAACTGCTGGACTGCTCACATGAAAAGACAGCTTTACGTTGTCTGTGTTTACTATCTCTTTGGTCAGACCATACTCAATTTTAAAACAGATTTCCACTGGCTTTCAACGCTATATTTATTCTCTAGTCATTTGTGCTCCCCTTTCATCCTAAACAATTTGCATAAATCCACCTAATGCTATTTAGCTTATGTCCCCATTGTTACTATAAAYAGATGAACTGGAAATTCAGCTTAGTAAAGCAACTTAATTCTTTTCTTGTCTCATTCCTTCTTCCTGCTTACACTCTGTATGTGTGTGTGTGTGTGTGTGCACGCACGTGCAYGTGTCTGTGCGAAGGTGTGGAAGAGATACCACATACTCAAAATAAATACTAAGCAGTAAGTGTTACTGATCTTATTAATGATTACCGGCAGCACAGAATCTTTTAAGCTAACACAAAAGTAGTAACCCTAAGAATAACCCTTAATATTCTGTGTGTGTGTGAGTTAGGGAGTCAAAAATCTAGAGAAATAGGCTTTCTCTCTCTCTCTCTTTTTTTTTTTAACAGGAAAGGGAAACATTTTTCCTCATGTAAAACAAGCTGAGAGTAGTTGGGTAGTGATCTTACTAAAATTATATCTAATATCCTTCGTACACAACCTTCCTTTGTTTTTTATGTTTTTGTTTGCTTATCAGACAAGTTTCCATTTGAATATTAGGTTGCTTCTTTAAAACTCTACAGGTGAAACTGAAATTTTAAACGGCTTGAAATAAAATTAGTATGACACTGAGATTTTATTTTAACTGTAAGCTTTTTTGCCTCAACAATTTTTGTTTGCAAAAATCACAAAAACGCATTAGTTTAGATACAGCTCTTCCTGCCTAAAAAATTAACTGGATATTTAGAAGGGCTATTTCTATAGCACCTTGACAGTCAGTCCCTGCGAACGCTTCCCCTCCTCAGCGCTAGGAGTGTTTTATATCACAGAGATGCAATATTTTACGCAGAGCTCACTGTTGTTTTTTCACTCCACTTTTCACACCTATTATAGACTGTGGCTTATTCCCTTGTCTGAAACATACCTCCCTTCCCCAAACAAGGTAAAGGGCTGTTTTCCAGAAGTACCTGCAGTCAACGGGATGCTTTCCCTTGACTCTGCTGGGGTTTTATGTCTGCCCTGTAACTTCTAGCCCTTCACATTCTCGCTGTGTGACCGAAGAGCCTCTGAGCAGGATTTGCAGCAGCTGCTATATTCAGCGAGGTGCTGCCTAAGGTCAGCGCGTCCRTAAGACAGCGCTTAGACTCACAGGCAAATACCGAGGACAGCTGCCCTGCTGGCTAAGCACCCAAATATCTCACCTGCAGGTAATTCGCTTCCCCCCTCTCCCCCAACCAAGAACCACAGGGGACTTTCTCCCTTAGTGGGAAGACGGAGCCATGGTAATCCCAGAAATGGTGAGAGCACTTCCTCAGGACGTAGGATGCTCGAGCTCCTACATCATGCTCCAATACACGGGAGGGGACTGCAGACTCCCTGGGGCTACCCCACTGTGCAGCACAGGTTACTTCGTGTACAGCAATCGCCTCGCTCGCTCTCTCTGCTGCGTGAAAAAGGAAATTCAACATTCACTGAGTTGAAGGAAAAAACAGATTGGGCAGTAAGAAATCTGCCCCAATACACATTTATCTGTGGTATCTAATGCCTACGAAATAGAAAACTGTTGCTGCATCTTCTAATTAATCTGGTCCTGTAGAGGTTAGCTCTATTACAGTTTCTTGTGCGATTAAAAGAACAGCTATAAGAACAATTAGTTTTGAGATGCTGGTTGGGCATATCCATGACCCAAGTAACAAAAAACCCAAAAACAACCAAACAAATCCCCTCAATTCTTTCAAAACTACGTAGCTCTGAGAAAATATGTGAAAACCCATAGAAAATAATATACCAAAAAGAAAAAAAGCTCTGCAAATGCTGGCCTGCCACAATTATGTTGTTGAACAGGAGACTTGAGGATTGCAATTTGTATTTAGGTTCTTAAGTTAGTTAACTGCACCATTTGTGGGATCTGACTTAGAGTGTGAAAACTTGCGTGCATGAAAACAGAAATAAGAAAAATGACACTGTGTACTATCAAAGCTCACCTTCTACATAGACTTTGAAAAATTCAGTCTGGAAATGATTTCATAGCAAAGTTTTCAAAAGTTTTCATGTGCAATGACCTGATTTTATAGCCTTTGTATCTTCTACAGAAGCAAGCATTATTTTCGTCTTTTAAATATATTATGATTCATGCAACTTGCTGATTGGCAACATTATTTTTTTCCCCATTTTAAGTCATTTATATGACTAAACTAAACACTACAATTGAAAGGAAGGAAATACTAACATCATGAGGCACTAGTCAGCCAACAGATCTGAACAGCATTTGTCTTGGTTCAGCACCATCCTTGTGTGTGCCCCATAGATCCTCGTATTGAGGATTTCAGCGAAACTCCTCACAGACCCCTTTCCACAGATTTCTTTCAACCTCATATGGTATCTCAATTACATACAGGAGATGAAACAMCTTTCTAAAATTTCAGTATTTGAAATGGATCAGCCAGGGCTTTTAAATAGATTCTCAAAACGAATTTATCATCAAGGGGATTTTTTTAAAAACATAAGGATTTTTATGCATACATTTATGGTAATGAGTACAAGCTATTATGCCTGTCACAATACAAAGCGATTCAGCTGRTATTATTTTCATAAATATTTAAAAGTTGGCACATCTACAATGTAGGCAAGGGGTATTGTAGTACAGTCATTAAAAAAAAAWAGAAAAAAGTTATTTCTTCATCTAGACCCACTTGGTTAAAATATTAATGAAAACGACACACTTCAGCTTTATTTTGAGTTAGCAGGTTAAATTTGTTTAAAGATAATTAGAATGAAAATCTAAGACACTTTTTCCTCATTGCATTTTTCATATAATTTGACTAGATCAGCTTAGCCACACTTCTGGTCTGGARTAAGTTTCCCTCCACAGTGTAAACACAGTTCATGTGAGAATATGTACCACATCTCCCAGGAGACTGCAGCCAAGACCCAAATGATGATTCCAATTAGCAAAGACAAAGTAATATTGCATTGAGTATCCGGTATATTCAAGGATGAGAACAACAGTRGGCATGCTTGGGGTACGTAATGTCTCACCACTGCACAACCCTGTGGACAGAAATGTAAAATGTAYGTGGAAGGACTGGTTCAAGCAGATGGCTCCAAAAGTACTCTCTTTCCTAGGGTTTAAATTTCTCCAAAAGTAGTGTTCTTTGCTTTTCCGTATTGCTTGACTTGTAAGCTTCATCTGGCTAGATTCATTGTAAAACATACTTTTTTTTCTGAGATGAGAGTAAAGAATACCAGTTTTGGAGTCTTTCAGCTACCTTTCTGGGTGTTGTCATTTATATGCCACATAACTTGCAATGGCCTTGGACAGGACCTGGAAAATTATTTTTAATCACAAAGGCATACCAGGTCAATAAATGGAGTAAGTATTTTGTTCTATTCTTGCAATTGTTCTGGTACCATTGCTGTCTCCTGCAGGGAATTAGAATAGTATATTGGGAGCTTTTGTCAGAGGAACAACCTTATGCATATTTGATGCAGTTGCTAACTGGTATTATGCTTATTATTTGTGAATCATTGAAGCTTGCATATGTATCTTGTAGTTGGGTTTTGGGCCTGAAGGTTTATTTTAATGGCCCATTAAACTCCCACCTGGCTAATTTGTTGATTACATTAATTTCTATTTGTGCGCTTCATCTGTAGGTTTTTTAAGGTAGGTAAAAGTTCATAGTTCTTTCCATAATGCGCTCTAAGRCATTGTGACTGTTATTAACTTAAAGTAAACAAAGAATCCATGGCAATAAGTAGCTAGTTAGGCAGTAAAAGGATGGTATTCCTCTATTTCCTCTGTTTCTGCATCTAGAATTCATGAGATAAAAGGGTGACCAAAAAAAATGCAGCTTCTTAAGAATGATGTGAAGTACCAAACACAGTAATAAAAAACTTTATATTTTTAGTCTTGGCGAAATGACCGAGACTGTTTTTTACATACTGTTGAAAATCTTAGCATTAAACTATGGCATTATGGCAGTTATTATTATTAGGAGGAATTACTTGTATTCTCATAATGCCAAAAATAATACCATAAGCAGGTTTAAAATGTAGTTGTTCAAAGTTCTGTACAAGTATATTGCATAATAATCCCCTTCCTGAAGAGTTTATAGTCTAAATAAACAAGACAGATGGAGTCTATATAAGATAAAGGAAATGCCAAATACAAAAAAAAGTTTAAGGAAAAATGCCTTATAAATTGCAAGGAAATCTTTTGAATATGTTTCATCTGCAAACAAACTCAGTTTCTTGATTTTGTTTTTCTAACAAAAATCATTTCTTCAGTTCAGAGCAACTGCTTATCAGGTACACCTTACCAAATGAACTAAGGTTGATTCTCAGCTGTGGCTTTGCAATGACTTTTCTTCATGCACAAGTTCACTTTCTATTGTTACCTGCTAGAAAAACGTTTCCCTTTTCTCACTAAGCATGTCATGCAGACTACTCAATCATATGTCAAACAGTGAATGTGTATATTTTTATTTTTCAAAATTTAATCCTATTTCCAATCTATTCAACCACATACTCCCTGGAATACTTTTATGTAGTCGCATGCATAATGCCCTGGAAGACCATTGGTAAGTCATCTAATCTTTGACTTATCAGAAGCACAACATGGTGAATTAACCACATGACAGTGGAAAATGTAATGGCTGCTACATCCAGGAGCTACATCCAGCTTTCCTGTTCACAGCACTGGTTTGGCTACACCTCATTTGGATTTGAATGAAGCTGGAAAATGTAAAGAAATCTCACCTCAGGAAGAACACGATTTTTAAACCTAGYATTTAGGGAAAATATTTTCAGTAATTTAGAAAGGTTTTGAATCAGACCAAGAGAAACCACCATGCTGATACCTTGTCACTGCATCTGGAAGCATCAGAAGGAAGCTTCTTAGAAAGACTAGGAAGAAATCCAAAAGGTTTCAACATTAAATGAGAGTATATACASAGTCTAAGAAGTTTCCAAAGCTATGAAAAGTACAGTTAACAATTGGAAATCACAGGAAAAATACCTCTTAGTTAGGAGAACAGTTGATACAGAAGTGGAAAGAGGAAAAAAGTACTCCTGAAAACAACAGAATTTTAAAGAAAAACTTTAAATGTGAGCACTGGCCTTGCCAAAATTGCATGAAGCTACTGAAGAAATAAAGACAGGGTACTACTGGCTTGCAATCTATGAACTTAATTGACTGGATCTCTCATCAGATTTTAATTTGGAAATCAAAGGAGCTCATCCTGCCTACACATAGGAGATGTTTACCATGCACCAAAGGACAGAATAAACTCATGGGAGGTAACTGTGAAAGAGATGACTCTTAAGACAAGAAAGTGCTCTATTACAGTATTAAAAAAAATCAAGATATATTATATACATTGACTGGAGGACATTATTTTTACAATGTGCAAATGTTCTATATGTGATAGACTGTTTACACTTCTTTATCACAGACAAATCAACCCACCRTGCACTTTTCTCTATGCCTTTGGATTAAATTCTAAGGGCAAACTCCCCAACTTTTGGAACCGCTTGTATTCATACTTCAAACCAAACTTGGTCTAGTAACTCCATCACTGAAAGTCTTCTACAGGTATCTTTTCTTTTTAAACAAAGTAAGCTTCAGTTAGTCTAAGAATAACATCACCGGGTGTTTGCTGGACCCTAGTTTCCTGGAAAGTGGTATTTGAGGAAATAGGGAGGAAAAGATCTGCACTGCACCAAATTACTAAACACATCATTSCTTACATTTCTTGCAAGATGTAAATGAAGAGTTGTTTTTTTTAAAAAAAAAATACAAATCTATGCATAATCGTCAYGCACCACAAAAAAATTCTCTTTGTTGTCAGATCAAATATATCCTGACCTTTCACAAGGTCATGAAAAGGAACCTAGCTTTTATATTCTRTATTACCTTCATATTCAGAACAGATTTCATTTCTGACACTTGGGTAGCAAGTAACTTAGCCAAAGTCAAGGAACTGCTTTGTCTCTGCTGACTGAATTTCCTTTCCTGTTGATRCAGCATCTGTATCTCGTAACAGGATTTTCTTCATCTGTGAAGCTTCCTTTAAATGGAATCTTCCAAYGCACTCTTCTCACTGGCTCAAGAGAGATGTATTCCTAAGAACGTTTTGGGCTCAAAGTTCACCTAAATACCAAAACAGAGACATTTTCATTTCTAAAACCAAATAATCTAGTCATCATCATGACGAAATATCTGGTGTRTACTGCTGCTTTCTCTTCTGTTCCCACTAAGTCAAGCCACATGACTGCACTGTCATAGGAGTAGGTGTTACTGTCTGATATTACGCAGGTGTGMATGCATTATTCCTTTAAAAAACACTTCTTTGAACTTTGAGGTAACAGGAAACATAGTAACTGCAAAGATAGTAAACCAAAACCAACAACATGTCATGAATATCCAGAGAGGTTTGGCCATATTTGCTTAAAGAAGTAAACAAACTAAATATGATGAAGTAATTTAAGTCTTCAAAATAGTACAACAAAACCAACAGCTTTACTGCATATTATCTAAGGCAAATATGTTCTCAAAAGGCATTTATTTTCAGAGACAAAATAGATGGAAGCTAGCAGATCTAAACTGCAATTAAGTGCATAGAGTTTTTATTGAATTTGGGGTAGCAGAAGCTGGGTGGGACCTCAGTCATATCAATTTACTTTCCTTTGCAGAATGTTGTGCTACAAAATAATAGACTATAAAGGAAAAAAAAAAGATAAAAATCAGCAACATGCTGTTTGTGTTACAGTTGGTAAAACAATGTTTAAGAGCCTAATGGCAGCAGACAGGGCCTGTAAATCTTGTCACATATAATAAAAAGCAAGAATATAAAGAGAGATGTGAGCAATCAGTTACAGTAGGCTTAGGTCATACATTAAACTACTTTAAAAATGTTATCTAAATGTCTAAACAATATTTCCAGCTTAAGTTGCCTTCCAAGTATTAGCTTGCAGCAGCTAATATTCCATTAGAATCCACAGGGGGCTTCAATTAGAATACTAGCTTAGTAAAAGAAAAAAAAGAAGAAAGTGATTTCAGATAAGCTACCTTCCTTTTTTCATGTCTATGCTACTTAGAGTCAAGTACCATTTTCTCAGCCACTATTGAAGGAAAAAAGGATGCAAGACATGGGCTAGAATACCTGAGTAAGCAAGAGTGAGGTTTCCCATACAAACTCATACTGAATAATATCTTCCAGTGAAGCCTGCAGGTTTCATTGCAGTCAATTGCAACGTGACTAAGGGAAGAAAGAGTTAGGGAATCCGATTTTTTTCAGTCACTAAAGAAACAGAAGGAAAGACAGCAAAATGAAAAGCACAGCAGTTTTTAGAAACAATGTCTATACCACTATTTTGCTCCTTTTTATTATACTTCTTATAAGCATATAGYGTTTTGAAAAATAAACCGATCTTCCTATACGGATAAGCTAAGACAMTGGTAGGGGGAGCAACATTACCCTAAGCACTTGCTAAACGATGGAAGCCTAGGAACAGAAGAAATCTTACTGCCCTGTTCTCTGAGTCACTTAGTACAGGGAAAGTCTATATTTAACATATATAGAGGAAGTAACTGACTTGATTTAAAGTTCTGGATATAGGGACAAAATTTTTTTAATTTCATATTTGGTGATTTTTTTTTTTGAGTGGCTAGTTGCTGCCTTATCTTTCTTTGCATTTCTGAAACATTAAAAAAAAATCTCAAACTGCTGCACTAAAAAATCCCCCTGCATCTCAGCTTGCATATCCAGTTCATCATCACTTTCCTGCTTCACAGAAATGCTCCCTATTTCTGTTAATTCATACATACCCATACCTTTGTCAGAGGCAGCAATCTGGAAACTATGTTTATAAGAAAGCACAACACAAGCAAAGGGCATGTAGATCTATGCTGGGATCTATCACAGACAAGCAGAGTAACAAGAAAGTTGATTCATGCTACTTTTACTGCGTGCTTTCATAAGTCTACTACAAGCTATTCAGAGAGAGGCAGAAAAAATTTAAGTATATTAATCTTTGGACACTGTTATTTTACTTTGAAATAATGACAACTCTTAAAATGCACTCATCAATATTTATTACTAGCAATAAAGAGATAGTTTAACTTCCTTTTCTGTACATGCATACAATTATTTGAGAGCTATCAACAGGGATGTATCCATAGATTTTATTCAATTATGGAACCTCACACAACAAATCAGCCTCTTTTCAGAACAGCAACTTTTTTCCTTTAGCACAAAGCTCATTATGGTATTATTTGATCAAAAATTGGATGCATCTTATAATTAACATTAATGTTAATCATATATTAAGACAACATACTGACTGGATTATTGTATACAAAGTTTTCAAGATATCAAAGACTGACAGCTTTCATATTCATGATCTGTTGATGAATACAGCAAAGAGATCAACACGTATTCCTCCACAAAAGATTTTTCTTCCTTTTTAATAATAWTTTTTTAAATCAACATCCTTCTGCAAACCACAAACTCTTTCTTCTTCCATTTTCTTTTCCTTTGCCATCCTATACAAAAATCACCAACACAAGTTGGGTGAACTGGAGAATGAAGTGGTCTTTCCCCTCTCAGCTGTTTACTTTTGATGGTGCTTTGAAGTCCTGTCTGCTCAGGACACAGCAACTGGAGTGTTGTGCTGGTCTCGCCAAAGTCAGGGCAAGTTCTGCCACTGGCTTCCAAGATGTCATGATCTTACACCTCGACTTTCTTCCTTAGAAAATCCCCTACTGCTGCTCTGACTGTACTTAGAAGGTAAGCCCAAACCAGACAAATGTCTTACTTGGCCAATATATTGGTATATAAAAAAATGACAAAATGAGATGTCCTCTTAGTATTTAAAGCTTGGATTGGCTTCTCTCGATTCCTGGTGAACCTGAATCTGTTTGAGKAAGCAGTAATGTTACAGTTAGAAGAAAGAATTGTGGTCAGAAAATCAACAGATTAACTTGGCCACAATATGGAAAATAACTTCCCAGGCTGCAGCTCCTGGAGTTACAGCACATACAATAAAATTACATGGCAAAGGCCATTTTGATCCTCTAACATGAATACATCATTTATGTATTTGCACTGGCACTTATCTATGTTAAACATCTGGCACAGCTTCTCCATTGAAGTTTCTAAATCTTAACTGAGTCAATAAAACTGAAATACATTTCTAACATTATGATCTCTGTAATTTTTATAGTTTATCTAGTAGCAAACCAGGCACATTGACCTTTAAGAATAGCGTCAGTGACATAAGGAAAGAGTCAAATTACTGCAGAACTAATTTGGATTTCAAACTCCCGTCCTTTTTCTCCTCTCTTTGTTTTCATTAATGAGAACTGTAACTTCTGAATCTWAGAAGATGCCCATTTTGAGCAGCCAGCCTCACTGTAGACTACAAAGGAGTAGAGGCACCCATCTGGGCTTTGCTGAGACTATTAAACATAGTCTGAAGCAACAAAAGACAACTCTGCACGAGGATTCGATTAACTGTCTGCTGACATAGCTACAGATGTTGATGATGGGCCAAATGAGATGGTGCTATGTCACTTTATCTGATGCTGCACAGTTGATTGGCAGGTTAGAAGAGATTGGTAAAATGCCATACAACTCATCTTTAAAAAGGATGATCTGAAAATCACAAGGTCACATCCAAAGCTACAAGTTCTCTTCTGATGCAAGCTGATAGCCTCCTTCAACAACAGATTCACAGTGGCCCCCTTTTCTTTCAGTCTTACATGAGCTGAAGAGCATTTCATTTCATGTCCCTAGAGGCAGTAAGTTGCAAGAAGTGCCTCTGAGAACTTCCCTGGCTTGGAGAGGCAGTCAAGCTGGCACCTCAGAAAAAAACAGACTGGGAGCTGCAGTTGCTTCACTGATTTTCTCCATATCSTTATGCTTTTTTGGTTAAAATCCTTTGTATGTTCAGAGTATGGACAGTACCTCAGAGAGGCTGAATCTATACTCCTCCACACGCAGGCTGTGGCCATGCTGTTCTCTTCACTCTGCTTTCCTCCTGTGCACACAGCTGTAAATACAGGAAGCCTGCAGAGAGCCTGTCCAGGAGAGCCTGGAGATATCTAATGGCAAAGCTTGCTCATGCTGCAGGGTTGCTGCTTCAGATGTCAGAAACGTAGGTACCGCAGATCAACTTGAGTTTATGCATCTACAGTTTCAGGATAAGCTGGAATCATGCTAAGTATTYGAAAGGAGATGACGTATCTGGCTGTGGAGGCAAAGCTTCCAATTAGCCTCTAATTTACCTCTACCTTTCTAGCGTTTTCCTACTTGCTTTATTATCCTAYCAAAAAGTGGTTCTTTAATTGTTGCCAATCACGTGCAGAAGTTAAAAAGTAAAAAGCTCCCTGTGTTTTGTGTTTTRCCCATACTACCTCCATCTCTTTTGCTGTTCCCCATTATGATCAAGGACCAGCATTTTGTCAGAATTCTTACCGTCACTATTAGTAGCAATTATTTTGTAAATGTCTCCATTTATCTGAAGTTTTATTTTGCCCTGGACATACGGCATGCATTTCTAAGGACAGAAACAACTTGCATCTTGTTGGCTAACAAAACAGATGTCATTTGCCTACGCACTAATTACCAGCAATCATCACATTCTGCAAAATCAATGGCACTGTAAAGATCTCTGTCCCTGGGTTTTATTCCACACAGCACAGGTACAGCTTATGGGGCTTGGGGCAGGAAGGCTGCTGTTTTTTTGGGTCTCTGTGCGTGCAYGCGCGTGTGTGTACATGCATCTGATTTTGTTTTGTCCTGCCCTGATTTTTGCTAAACGCCACCTGATGACTTGCAGCATCAAGGCCACTAAGCTCATCTAACTTTACTGGCACAACTGGAAAGATGAACCTAGACTAAAATGGTATCTGTAACAAATGGCACACTGCTATCAACAGTATATACCCAAGTTTGCACTTTAGACACCAGCAATTAACACAGTTACACAGAGAGAAGTTTGGTCCAGTGCCTRCTGTGCTCAGAGGCACGAGAGTGGAAGTGACACCAACTCAGTTTTTCCCAAATGCAAACACAGTCAAAAGGAGTATAGCATATGCATTTGACAATACTGGAAGCAGCTAAGAGCTAGATTTGTCACTAGTCATAGATTTCTTTCTGCAAACACTTTAACTCAGCCACAGTCTATTCAAGCTTCAGAAAAATTCTGTTCACATTGAACAAGCTCAAAGTTTAGTGGGCCAATTCTTATGCTAGGGTTGTGTTCTTCATTTGTCAACTAAAAATGAAAATATTGGCTTTGACAATAAAGAAAAGTACAAGGAAAGGTTTTAATCTAATTTCACTCTCATTTCTTCAGATATATGCTACTTTACATAAGTTTCTGTTGCATATAAAATAGAGAAGTGCACTTGAACTCTAAGCTTTACAGTATGAAGAGAATGTTTTCTCTTCTGACAAGAACTGAGAAGGCATTAACATTTCCTGATCAAAATCAGTGAAGACGCCATTGTGAAAGCCTATGAAATTTATTACAAAAGTCAAATCTTTCCTTTTAAGAGAAGTTGCCTCTCTCTTCTTAAAAAAAAGAAAATAATAACTAAAAAAAAGGGAATTCTGAGAGGCTTGTGTTGTGCCTACATGAAATGATAAAGGAAATCCCAGTCTCACTCATGGTAACTTTGGAAATTTAGATAAAAAGGCAAAAGAAAAAGGAAACATTTCACTTAAAGGCTAACAATGCTAGAAGAAATGGTTACCCCCCCCCCAAAAAAAAAGAATTAAAAAAAGGATTATTTGAAATGGAAGTCTGGCTAGGACACAAAATCTACAAGCCTGGCTCATAGTTTGGAAAAAGGAGGAAAAGAAGTTGAAGGGAAGGACTGAGGAACTTTAGCCCTGAAGTTTCTGTTTAGGCATAGGCTGTTAAAAAGTATGAGACATTTTGCTAGTAAACATAYCATGTTATGCATAAACCACCCAGAAGCTGCAAACACTTGTAGACAAAATCTCAGCCCACTTATGCAGCAACTGTCTAGCTGAAAAATTTCCCTGGAAGGTTCACTTATTGGCAAAGTTTACTTCTGCGCAAATGCCTCTGTCCTTAAGGGCAGGGACTGCAGTGAAGGTGAGACTCTCCACTCACTGCACCTCAGCTGACTCCTGCTTCTTCAGMTTCTTTCTCTAACTAGCTTTTAAAACTTGGAGGAACTACATAGCATTTGTCACTCATTCTGGAGTTACACCTGGCATAGACCAACATGTAGAATCATCATGCAAAATTCAGCTCCTCAGTGTTTCCCCTGGGATACAGGCCTTGCATCCTCATATTCAGCACATGCTTCAGTAAGGGGGAAAAAACAACCAGTCTAGTTCACTGACATTACTAATCTACTATGACAGCACAAGCCAAGCAGACACTGACAATACCAATACACATACCTATTCACTCAGAAAACCCTTAGCAAAGAGGTTCAGGAAAGGAGAAGGGAAGAGAATTTAAGAAAGCACATTCTGTATAATATAGCAGTAAGTATTTATCTTCGTTTTTTCACAGTGCAGTCAAAGGAGTTGACATATCATTAAAATGTGCTTACTTTTGAATACTAAACATCATTCTTTCCTCCTGCAGCCAAACAGGATTTGTTATGTGCAAAGCATCTTTCCAGTGAGTGGTACCTGCATACCGCATTCCAGTAGGTCTGTTCGGTGCAGGGAGGACTGGCATTAATGACTCACAGGAAGGAATCCCTTGGGACTCTGCCAACACTATTACACTAACCCATGATATTCCTGTTAAAGACAGTGACATTTTACGGGCTGGCGACACATGGGTTCTACAGAGCACTGGTTTCTGCTAATAAAATAGATCTAGGAGCCATCTGCTTAAAAAGGACAGGCTACTGAAAGATCCAGGAGACAGTGGACCAAAATTCTATCAGCCTCTSCCCAAGTTCAGCAGCTTTACAGATGAAACAATACAAATGAGACAGAAAGTTGGTTTTGCTGACTCCACTGGATTAACACAAGGGAATTCTCTAACCAACAGGAGCAAACCCAGCTCTATGCCATACACTATACCATATAGCCTGGGCAGTTTAGCAGAGTAAGAAAGCATAACCTTTAAATTACAGTTATTTCTGGCTGGCAGAATTAGTTTTAACCGATAATCCCATATAAGGTAGAGCACTGTGTTTCCTTCAGTCTACTGAGGACAAAGATAATTCAAAGCCGAAAATAGGAGACTCAGAAGAACTACGGAAGTGACATCCTCTTTACTGTACATACACAGTTACATTGAGCTTTTGCCACATGAACAAAGTTTTTGCCAAAGATGCTGTTATTTGACAGCATGACATGGAATGGCAGTACAGACCAAGCCAAAGGATCAATAAAGAGTAAATATGTGTATATATACTTATGTGTATCAAAACTCATGTTTGTGTTACAGGAGCTTGAAGTACAGTTTCAGTGGCRGAACTAGTCTCTAAACATCAAGTAATATGATTATCTTGTGATTTCTTTTAAAGCATGAGAGCCCAAAAGAATTGCATCTCATTCCTTTCATTTATCCTTCTTCAAAATCAAAACATGCTACCTTCATATTATATAATATTTTTTTTTTAGTCTACCTTAGGGAAACAAGGCTTGTGTAATCACTGTTTGTCTACCTGCCTGTGTGCTTGCAGCATGTAGTGAATTGGGAACATTTAAATAATTTTAACTATTTATTATATATTTATCTCGGAACATCTTATATCATCACATGAAAAAATATATCATGTTGCTCATTGCAACTAGATATCTGCATTTTCTTTATCACTACAAATATTGCCTTCTCTATTAGCAATGGACCAATACCATTATGGAAATTTCTATTGTTCCTAAGACATCAAGTGAAGACTCCCCTCAGATAAACCATTTTTATAAGCTGTTATAGCACTGTCAATGCTGCCAACTATGATTTTTCATCCTCCTTAAAAATGAGAGAGTTCCCCTCTTCAGGCTCCCTTATCAAGTTTTCTTCCAAGACGCTCCTGCTCCCAGGAAAGGCCTCAATCCTTTCAAGATGCTTTGAGGAAGCCACTCACCAGTTGCTTAGCTTGGCAGGTTATTGCATAGCCTGTCACTAATCCAAATTAAAATGTTACATTTCCTGGTAGAAAAATTCATGTTCTGGAAGGGCCTGGTGTATCAGGCAAACACTGCCAAACTTAGCGCAAACCCTCCAAGCATCTCAGTCAACCCTTTACAGGAGGGGGAAGGAAAACACACTGTTAACACAGACTCAAGTGCAAAGGGTTGCAGCTCAGCACAGAACTTTTGCACAGCGCTAATACGACGGTCTCTGTACCCATCTGAAAACMTGTTCTTTGTGTTTTCTTTTGCTTTAAGTGCATGCTGCCACCATATGTGTAAGAGCACAGTCTGTTCCTGGAGCAGCTGTTCCTTATTTTTAATTTTGTGTCCAAATTTACTCAACTTACTGCTAGTACAGAATTAAAAGAAAATATCCATACATAGCAACTTGCACAGCAACTATATTCTCTGCTTGCCTCCTCCAACCCCCAACTCTTGCTTTTTTTGGTTCAGATAGAAAAGTCTGTGATATAATCTGTATATTTTCAAGGGAAATGTATCAGGAGCTTGGTCACAACTATCTGTTGCTTGCAGCAACCTTTCTGTTTAAGAATTCTCTTATAAAGTAAGCTTCTGTGTCACTGGTTGCATAATGAAGTTAAATGCAAGAAAAAAAATAAGATGAGCTACCTCTTTGCATAGCCCATCTCATTTACTGCACACTTATGAATAAGACCTCAGAGAAAAAGCACGATTTTCTTCCCCTGTAGGTTCCTTCTTCAGTTCCCAGGTGCGGTAAACTTAAGATCTGGACCAAATGTCTGTGCAAAACAATTTCTGATGTTGTTTGTAGCGAAGTAAATACATTTGTCTTACTATGTTATAGCTCAACCCACAAGTGTGCACAGAAACTAAAGGTAGAAGAAAAAGATTTTCTTGAAAGAGTACATCACTGTTACAACACTACGTAAACTACTTTCTGTAGAAACTTGAAAAGCACGGATTTGTGAAATGCGAAGTTTATTCCTCTGCATCACTACCTGTTTTCTATCAGATAGTAAAAAATGTAGCAGAGAAAATTTTTAACAATAGTTGCTGCTTGATCCAGCCACTGGGGCAAAAGCTGAAACTGTTCTCAGAGTGGGGAAATGTTATCTGTGTGCAGCTATTTTCAAAGCCCTATCATGTCCAGGATTTGCCTTTCATTTTAGGCTATGTATCCTGAAAATAAAAASGCAACAATTTCCCTGTTTGTCCTTTCAGGACTTTATAGCTATTACACAATATTTGGCATTTTTCTTAAAGCTGCAGTTCCTGTAGTCCAATGATTACATAAAAGTCTTAGGTTTTATTAAAAGCAAGAAGTATTTAGTCTTTGTAGTTTAAAAGGAAGTCTGTAAACCTGACCTAAAGTTCTGCAAATGAAGGTAAATAAATAAAACAGGAAGAAGAAAAAAAAATTGATGAAAAATTTAGTTTTACAATTTGAGGTGCAATTCTTAATATTTAAATTTTCTATACTGGCAATACTATTTAGCAAGTCTGAGGAAAAAGMTTCTTTTTCTCACAGCTTTCTTTTATGCAAATATGGAACAAGTAATCTGTTTTCTCCTTCCCTCAGTTATACGTACACTGTGCCTGCGCAAGCTCCAGTCCAGTTCTGCTGCTGATGGTCGTGAAGGTGAGATGGAGCTATACTCTCAGGTGTCAGCTGAGCAGCTCTCAACCCTCTCACTCTTGATATGAAACGTTATAACATAATGGCAAGTGCTAACGAGAAGCTACAATGCGCTGGCCGAGGAGGGATCCCCAGTACCCCAGCGTATCCTTCTGTTTTGTGGTTCTCTTCCTCCTCGTGTTCAATGCTGAGATCAATTACCACGTTCTTCATCCGTACTATCATATATGCAAGTGCAAAATGGGTGTATAGCAGTTCAACTGACTTCTGCCCAGGGCTGTTGGGAAACCATGCTCCAGCATGACCAGCAGATCTGCTGCTGACTGGAAGCCCGTAGGTAATAGAAATGGCTCAATTCAACCTAAACGACAGAGACGAACAGTCTCAGTGAATGCATTTAGAGCTGGCTGATTCCATACCACTCGAAGAGAAGGAAGGGCATGAGAAAACATCAGTTTCTGAGTGGTCTCCTATGCAGATAGAAAGGAGGAGGAATTAACCCTCTTTAGATGACAGCAGCTTTTTCTTGAAAGTTTATATGCTCATGTTTATATGCCACCATGACAGAAGTACAATCTAGATGTTTTGTTCTTCTCTGTGGGCAGCCAAGAGTCATTACTGGTTTGCATATAGTGAAACAGGGTTTTACAAGCACTTCTGTACTGGATTTTGTTCTTTTCTGGGGGAGTAGAGAAGGGAATCTAGGGAGAAGATAGAAGTCAAGAAAGGAATGGAAAAAAGTATCCAGAATCTGACCTTGTAAGTTTATAAATCTTTGCACTAATGATGTATCGTGTATGAACATAATTACATATATTAATATAATTATGCAATTATATTCATAGGAACAAAAGTCCTTTACTGTATTCACATTAAGTTGTATAAACCATACTTTTAAATTAGCCTTACAGTTTGGAGCTCGTCTCTGAAGCCATTACTCTTATTAGAAACTAGTAATAGTCAGTAAGGTTATGGGGACACAGTACTTAGTTAAGTATTACAGTCTATTTCAGTCTATGTATCTGCTGCATATTTTAATCACTTACTGTCTAAATAAGTTTTGTGGAATATAAAGGTTCTGATACCAGAGATATCATATTAAAATAAATAAAAATGAAAATGTCTTTAAACAGCAGCTTGATTAAAAAAACCRAACCAAAACAACAAAAATACCTTCTCTGGCTCTGTCACTAATTTCTTTCTAGTCATTAGTCTAGACTGGGTTCCTAATTCTTCCCCATATTCTTAATCTTTTCTAATTTTTGTTCAGGCCTTGGATTCTGTCTACATGTTTTCTGGAAAAAAGAGCATATTAATCGTGTTTATGATTAGTCCAACAAGGCATTTCTAAAATATAGGCATTACAAATAGTTGTAAAGACCCGGCTTGAACATTTTTATGCCCTCACTCAGTAACAGCTGCAATGGGAAACTTCCAGGTTGAGGAATGATCTGGGCCTGTCCTATTTTTCATTCACTTTTTCTTTCCTTGAGGATGGTTAGCAAGTTGGAGGTGTGTGTGCGGGGGCATCAGTAAGAATTTATAACACTGATGYAAGGTAGATAGGTTTTGCCAGATTTCTAAAGAGGGGCAGTAGCCATGCAAAGTGGCAGTGCTCTCCTTGGCGTTTGTCACTGCAGGTCCAAGTGATCCATTCACGGGGCAAGTTCTGCACTTGATCTGCATCTATTCGATGGACGCTCAGCCTGCAGTCAACACCTTGAAGCAAAAACCCACCTTGTGTTTGGTAAAGCAGAACTGACTCCATTACACCATAAGACATCAGTAATTAACTCAGAAAACAACAATTATGTCCCAGTTTGCTGTTTYGTCAGAGCCGGACAAACAGAGAAAGAAAAATAAACAAAACGAACAGAAAATACAGTCCCAGYGAGCGCACAGTAATGGATCTCAGAACGGCAAGGAAGCAGGTCCCCTTCACTTCCTCTCCATTGCAGTTTATACGGTTCATAGCTGAACTGGCAGGGAACTGACCAACTCAACCGCAGAGCCTCCCTTGGGTTTTCCTTCCTCCTACAAATATAGCACCGTAACCATCATAAAGGCAGACAAGTCAGACTGAGAGTCCCTCTCTGAACTTGACTGGTAACACGGCTGAGGAGAGGAGGTTTTGTGTAGCTTTTGTTTTGCGTGAAGTTGCAAACACAGCACTGGGGACTTTTGTGCCTCTGTTTCAGCGACTACCACGCAGACATAATTCCTACAACTCCCATTCAGTATGTTTCTGGAACCACATTCCTTGTTTCCCTCCTTTACAGATGCTGCCAAAGAGCAAATACCATATTGTGCGAGCACAGAGCAAAAGATCTGGGTTGAATATTATTATGCTAGGCGCACACTCTAAATGTTGGCAGGCAACCCATGGCATTTGGGAGCCCAGCAGTAAGTACTGTTTTGTCCTGAGATATCTAGCGAGTGAGCAGTCCAAGATGCTCTCCAGAGGTATTCAAGTCCTTCCTATTTCTTTTGTGTCAGATGTATTTGTATCTATTTCTTATGTAATGGATGTGGTTCAGCTTTTAGGTCCTATTAACCAGTGCTTGACCTAAATGCTACCAGTTATGTGCAGCTGGGTGGGTTATTTACTCCACATTCATCGCCTTTGCTAGACACGGCCTGTGTGCCATTTTCTATTTTCTATTGCCACATGTGACCTGACACAAACAGAGAACTCTCTGGTTTTAAAGTTATATATAGCTAAAGAGCACARTGAATATCTTGATCTTCTCCTCCTTTTCTTCTGACCGCTCTTTTTAAAAGAATTATTTTAATTGTTTCTCTGTTTCAATTAGAAGTATCTCACCAGCACTGCATCTTAATCATCACTTAGCAGATCAGAACTGGGATACCAATTCTAGGTCAGTCTGGAAGACAAGCAAAAACATCCTGAATCTTTGCTTATTATAAACTAAAAGAGAGGAAAAAAAACCCTGAAATACCTAGTGARCAATCTTTCCCGTTCTCTCCCCAAATACACTGTACTTCTTGCTGCTCACAGAGGATTTCTGAAATTTCATCTACTAAACTCTGTTCAGCCACTGGGATAGGACAGGTTTACAACACAAGACACACCTCAGCACAGTGGGCATCAGTGGTTACATCACAGTTTGTAATAGATCACTATTAAGTGCARTTATGTAATATTTGATCTTTTTACTCTCTCTGTATTATTATAAAATCAGCCAAGGTTCAGAGTGGAAAAGAAGCACAACATGAATTAACATTACAATAGTTTCCCCAAGTCTCCTACCAGAGACTGGGATATAAACAAGAGTTTTACATGTGAGATATCTCTAGCCCATTTSAGCAAGAACATAATCTACTTTGGGAAGATGCACTTTTAAGAAATATGTGGAAGAAGTGAAAAGAATCCAGAGGATGAAACTCAGAGGCATAAGGAAGTGACAAAAAACAAAGACCAAAAAAACCCTGCATACTGAATTTGAAGAGGAACTGAGAAAAAATAAGAGGAACTGAGAAAAACTATCATTTCCCTATGAATGCTTCAGAGGAGAAGGGAATAAGCTGTACCCCARTCCATGATGATTTGCCAAGAAATAACAGACTCAAATCAAAGCCTTAACAGTACTCAAAGACTAGTACTATTAAACCAGAACGGGCATCTAAACACAGGCACTATAGAAATAAACAATCCTTGTTCTAGAGTTTACTCCTATCTACATTCTCACAAGGGAACTACAGGTTAGGGGAATTAAACGCCACAACAAATCTAATCAATATGTTTGCACTGTGCAGAAGTAGGCATAACACTATCTCTCTGCTACTAAACAAGCAACACAACATTGTCTTGGTTTGTTTTTTTTTTTTTTTTTTTTTAAAAATCTTCAGTGTGCTCTGTGACTGAGTGGTTGGTCTCTCCTCAACATCATTCTGGCATATGAAGTCAGATTAGATCCAAATTCCCTAATTACAAAAGGCTGGGGGTAAGGGGGAAAGACATAAGGCCAAAGTGTGATATTCAGCTTCCAGTAGAAGGGGCGATGCGAGGGTGAGGGAAATCAGTATATTATCTTTGAATTGGAAAGCCGAGACACTCATTTCAGGGTTATGGTAAGACACGTTTTCTACACACATGCACTGAGGAAGCTGAAATTAGAACCATAGCCTGCAGGCAGCTCATCTCCCAGACAGAAAAGAAGATTATTTCTCCCAATGTTGCAACAATACTACAGTCTGTATTTGTCTCACCTCTCTCACACAGTCCTGTAAGAAAATATCATCTGCTATACTATTACTGCATTCTTTATTTATCTCCTTTTGCCTTGTGAGAGGGAATGATACTGGCGACCTCTGTCCCTCCCTCTGCTTTTCCACAAACCTATCAACCCAAAATAAGCACACTGTAGCAGGTCCAGGCCTTGCCTTGGAAGGGCTCTTCATGGGTCATCTGGTATTTCAGCAAAATTTTGCCTGCAAATTTGAGCTTGTCAGACCTGGGGGAGGTCACAGTACAAAGATAATCTGACACCAAAACCCAAATAGTTTTGGTGAGGTTCATTAACAAAGAAGCAGATAAATAATCCTTCTTTAGTAACAATTTAAAATGGCTTGWTCTGCAAGCTGTTTTACCCAGCAAGATTTATGTGCACACATCAGYTTCTCATGCATGCTCAAGCTGGAGCTAAATTTTTAAAGAAACACTGACAACTGGTAGATTTGTTATCCTGTGGTGATATTTGCTATTTGACAGCTAGATTGGGAATCTCTATTTAATGTGATTCAACCTAAATATTTTATTTATGAATGTTAATAATAACAACAATAATAAATCTCTTCAGTTACAGAAACCTTTTATTGGTGGAGATCTCAAGGACAAGATACGCCTGTGAAACTTAACAGCCAAGCCTTGCTGCCATGTGCTGAATTAGCCCTTTTCTGTATCTGTTCCAACAGTGGCCTACACCGGTCTAGTATTGCTGTAATAGACATTGGGTTAAAAGGTCTGAACAAAATTATTTTGGGCACAGGAAGTTCTGGATACTCAATCTGAAACACCAACTGCCTTACCAGGTGTACCTGATGATGTAGTCTTAGCTGAAAGTGTCCATTTCAAAATCAATTTTAGCATATTCCTTTGAAAATCTGGGTTGAAGGGATTCAAAAACTCATTAAAAAATACTCAAGTATGACTCAAGTACATATATCTCACTAGAACTAAAATATGATGCTCCTAGTCTCCTTTCTGGAAGGTGTTGGCACATTCATCCATTACCTATTGATATCCACATTTGGGAATTAAAGACTTTTTTAAAGAACGTTATATAACTGAGTTCCTATGCAGAGGATAAAATCCCATTCTCAGTGGTTATGCTGTATCAAACTCAGAAAATTCAAATGGAAAGAATTTATTTTTAATCTCTTAAGCCTTACTAATTTTCATGGAAGATTTCTCTTTGCTTTTTCCAGAGTATCAGTATTTGTGCCTAGATTCAAGCAGCAGAAGGTGGAAAGTCTTCTGTAAATGGGAGGATCAGCCCTGACAGATTTCTAAAGGAAGTGCAGCTTTCTGGAGAAAATAAACTGTTAGATTTAGATTAGACCATCTTCCTCTTTGAGCTTTAATCTTTTTTGATTTCCACCAGCCACTTATGAAGAACAAAATCAGTCTCCAACCTGTATTGTTACAACGGGGCAGGCAGATTCCTATCTACCCCTGGGACAAAGTGCACGATTTGATTAGCTTCAGAAACTATGTCTGTTTTGTTTCCAGTACCTTTTCTGTGTTTGGCAACCTGAACAAACCAGACAGAATTAAGTCGCATTTTTTTATTCTGAATTCATCTTCTAGTAGGTACTTACTGCCTACTTGAAAAGTTCACCAACTTCAAGTGAAAAGTCAACAAACAAAAGTAAGGTAAGATATTCCAGATGTTGGATTTGAATTATTTTGAAGTTTATTTTGCCCATAAACTGCCGTTATATAAGTCAAAACATAATTATTTTGTTAGTGCTAGGATCTCCATACAAAGCTCAGAGCAAACAATACTGCACAATGAGAACTGAGGCCTGAGAAATACTGACCCTCATAAACCTCCCTGTGAATCATTGCTGGTTCTGGAGGTGCAATTTAATCCACCTCCCTCTTTTAGACTCATAAATGCTGACTAATATGGAAGGGATTCAGAGCTGTGGCTGTCACCTAACACACACTTCTCCAGCCACAGTATCAGAACTGMTGCTCTTCCTTACCTCCCCGGAATTAAGAGTTGTAATATTTATCTTCCAATACAACAGCAACGACTGTCATGCATCGTAAGGAAAGTATCAGGCCTCTGGGAGGTTTTTTCACCCTCATCAGTGGGTATCACTACATCATTACATTGCTTTAAGAGTTGCCTACTGGTATATATATTTGCAAAAGGAAATTACTGAATGCAAGCAAGGCCCCACCTCATTTACACTGATGTTAAATGGAAACATAGCACAAGACAGATGGGCTGATCTCAGACTGGATTATATTGGATGCTAGCAGGCCTTCAGGTATTTGCACAATATAGATGTAGAATTTTGAGGATGTATTAATACAAAATGAGCACGAACTCAATGACAGCACCATGCAGTGTGAAATAAAATCCCAAGCTTTTTTAGCTATCAGGGTACAATACTGACTATGATGGCTTGAGATTAAAAATTAATTCAAGTTTACCACGACAAAATGGAAAGTCACTAACATGACTGTAAGCTGGTGACAATGTCCTTCTTTTCCTTCCTGCTCCAGATCATTTGCTGTAAAATAMCAGCAGGTGTCTGGAAGTCTTCCCCTGGATATCATACAAGCCTTGTTGAGAGAAATCTTTGGCAGATGGTACACAAGTGGAATGGAAGAGGTTCTAAAGTTTTCCAGGATAACACTAATTAAAAGCAAATATAGCATGGGACTATTCAAGTTTCCATCCCTTTTCCCTGGCTTGGCAGCACAGCTTAATGTTTGGAGGATCATGAAGAAAGGAAGGCAATAAAATAGACCTGTGCAACAACGAGGATGAAGGAAAGCAGGGAGTGTGGTAAGAGACAGAGGACAAAGGCTTCTGCCAACAAGCTTTAAAGAAGAAAAATGCTACTGACTTACCTTCATGCCTTATCCATTAGTTGAACAGAGAAAATCCTGCTGGCATAACTGCATATAACTTCTTGAGAAAAGCGATCCGAAAAAATCGGTCTATTTGCCCTTTTTTCTCTTCCCTCTACTCTCAAAGAGAACTTATTATGCTCTGCAAAGATGTGACTCACTAACAGCTTAAGAAAAATCAAAATGTTGTCCTGATTTTTTTTAGGCTTTTGCTTTGGGGAAGGATGTCAAACTCCCAGCCTGTGAACTGAATGTAGCTGTGGAATGACACCATTTAGCTCCCCAACTTCTTGCCATACTTCCAGTGTGGCTACGTTATGCTAGAAAAAGTCATGGTAAGATCCCCAGTAAGCAAAAATCCAAAGCATCAGCTTTATATAGTGATGAAAGGTGCTCTAAAGTACACTACAGATGCATCAAGAAGCAGGACTGACATACTGACATGGTTCCGTGCTAACAATTTTCCMTTTCAAAAACTGTCAGGCAAGCAGAAAAAAAGTAAAGAAGGGGTAGAAACCACCACGGCAAAGGAGGTTTTAGAGCGATCCAAACAAATCTGTGTGTGAGATCATTTCACCTGCTCTAAAGATCACTGACTGCCCTAATGTAGATCATGCTGTGAGCTGCATATCCAGGCACCAAAGCAAGAGCAATGTTACTAGTACAGACAAGCACAGTTTTAGGCTCTCATTACCCTTACTCAGTGGAGTAACTTCCCCGCAGCGAGCCCAGCAATTCCATCTGATTAAGCCCACTCTGTGGCACAGTGCCTCACACGATCTCACCAGGTCTTTCAGAGTGACGCATTCATCACAACTCCAAAACAGGGGTGAGGGGGAGAGCCCAACAAAAAGGAAATTCTAGATTTAGTTACCTAAGGATCTTCAAATCACAACCAAAAAATATGCCTGTGTCACAGTTCAGTATTTTTTTTCAGAGCAGAGACGCGTGGAGTTACATTCTCATCAGGCTAGGGGTCACATACTTGCTTCTGTGCTAACTGATCATAACCCTCATTTCCTTCAATTAAGTGCCCATAACCAGTTGCTTTAATATTGTGCCAACAAGACAGCTGTTTTAGAATGGTTTCATTTCTTTTCATAATATCTTTACTTCCACTAATCACAAACTATTGCATGAATGTCAATGAATTAAGCCTAAAAAATCCCCAGTGATATTATTAATAATTTTCTCTAGGAGGGGAAATTGGATCACAGATAGGTCCAGTGCTTTGGCCAGGGTAATCCATGTGAACTTGTGCAGAAGACAGAACAAGATACAGACCTCTAGTCTGCGTATCAGCACATCAGACTGCATCGCCTTTACACAGGCTGGATATTGCTTTCATATGTATCACACATGCAGGGACAGTCTGTTTCCCTTCTTCCAATGCAAGGGGAGAGGAGAGAGGAGGAGAAGGGATGAGGGCAGGGTGAGGCTTCCAAAAGGAATTTTTGTCTTTTTTTAAAAAAACATAAGCAATAAGGCCTGGTACAGCAGACACAAAAACGGGAACAGGAAGGCTTGGTATCTGTTCACATATTCTGCCCCATCTCTATCTGTCTGACTTTGAATGTACTAGGCTAATTTTCCACTTCTTTTGCATCTTTACCTGGGCTATCCCCACATGATTTAACCTAGGGATTGGAAATTATGAGAATATAATTTTTGAGGGAAGAAAAAAAATACTGTTATTTGGTATCAAGTATGGACAGTCAGTCAGTTTACCCCTGCATCGGGTACTGTGTCACCAGTAAAGGGATGTGGAATTGGTTCTTCATTACTCATTCACAGGACACTGGGAGGTGCTGACAAAAGTGTAAAGGGTTGTTTGATGAAGTGGCAGTCAGAAAGCACATTTCAGTTGGCTGTCTCGCTGTATTAAAGGCCTATTTTTATCCAGACATTTAAGTTCARGGGCATTTTTTCCTGCAGTTTTGAAGCTCTATTAGTTCTTTGCCCTACATGATTAAAAGAGAAGACTGAGTCTCCTCCTTATGGGCAAGTACAGCAGTGACAAATAAAAAGGGGTGCTGACAGGCAGAGGCATACAGTTTTTCAAGGACAGATGTCTAAGGCAATGGCCCCTTGTACACAGACATCCAAAAACAGGCCGTACCTAACTGGCCACTGGCACCTCAACAAAACGCTTCCTTTTCTGTCATCCGTTCTCCTAATGCCTTGGAGATTGCAGGGAGGTAAGGAGGGGGAGTATAAAGCATAGTACAGCCAGTAGGTACTCCCATGTCTCTGGCTGAGGGAAGCTCTGAGAGGTATCCCTGTGTAATTCCTCCCCCTGTATCAAGGCTGGTGCAGGCTTCAGAGAGAAGTCTGAACTTTCGGAGAGAGTCTTACTGAGATTCAGTCCTACACATGACCTATCTTCCTGGACCCAATACACTGCTTCCATCCTATCTGTCAGAAAGCTGAGATTTTTTAAAGCCTTCTAAATGCTCCTAAAGTAATCGGGGCTGAGGGGAGGAGTAAATGCTTTGATGTCTACAATATGCAGTTTCCTTCCTTAATCATTCCTTTCACTCCAGTTCTGATGTTTGCAATAACGCTGCAACATATATCACTGCTTCCCTTTCAAAAAGGATTTAAAGCAAAGGTAAGCTGTGCTAATACCAAATAACTTTTCTTTATTCTTAGCTTCCACACTCTTCTTGCTCTCAGATTTCTCTCCTGGAGTCTCCAGGAGAGAGTATTCATTAAAATTCACAGTTCCTTTGTAAATTTGTAATTTATAGGCCCCCAAAGAACAGAAGTTATCATGAGCAGCAAAGCAATGGTCTTCCCTCAAACTGTGTAATAGTAGTAGTAGTCATGTCTCTAACTTATTTTCCAGAAGGCAYCTTTAAAAGCAGCAGAAGCCTTGCTAAACCTTAACTATTTCCTCCAAGTGCAAGACCTTCTCAAGCAATATCCAGCTGTGAAAGTAAGGGCAACTTCTTCCAAAGTATGAAATGAGAGAGTTCTAAGTTTTTACTAATTTGATCATTGACAAATGAGTGTGCAATTTAGCTCGCATGTTGAAAAGGCAAGAGAACACAGGTAATATCTTCTTTTTTTTTTTTTTTTTTTTTTTCTTGTCTTCAAGGTTGTGGGTATGAAAGGCCACCATCTCAGTGGAGGAGGTTTCTCTGTCAGTAAAATCAAAAGGCCATTACTGAAACAATGTCAATACCAACTTGTGAAACATGAGGTGGTAACTTAACTTCTCCAGTAACAGAATAGAAGAACCTGTAAAAAGTACTTTTACATACAAGAGGATGCTGAATACTTTAAGAGCACATATGAGCACTACATTCCTTGCCTGAAAATTTTTTTATCTAAGCAATATGTACAAAGAAAGGAACAAAAGCAAACATACTGACCATTGAATAAGAATGTATGTGGGTATTTCTCTTGTCTTGGTCAGATGGCAGGTAGATCTCTGGAAAGATACACATGTAATCCAGTAATCTACTCTCTTATCTACTCTCTAGTAGGTGTCAATCAGAACAGAGCACAGCAGGGACAGACACCATCCTGAACAAACTGAGGCACAAGGAAGGATGACATCAAGTCATAGGGGAATACACTGCAGTCATTGGCAATGACTGCAATAGGGAGACTAGTATTTTACCTGTCAGAAATTGGATAAATATTCTGTACTAAAAGAGACAGTAATCCCATCTGAAAGCCAAAATGTCCTTCATAATTTTCTGCAAAATATCCTCTGCTAAACATCCAACCCATGATTCCTTTTCCCTAAGCAGAGTACTAGGGAAACAAATGCACGGATGATGCCTCAATGGATGCTCGATCACTCACAGGTTTTTCCCCTAAGTAGGAATTTGCAAACTCCTCTCCCCCTGTCCAAATATAACAATTGGTTGAAAAGGTGAAATGAAAATCATTGAGCAGTTTSTAAAGACTTGTCTCATTGAATAGATGGAGAGGGGTAATAATTCCTTCATGTGGTTTGCTCATCATCCAGACTAYGCTTATGCAGCATTTTCCCTACATAGAAAGAGAGATTTGTTTCTGAACACACAATCAGTGCAATCATCTGCTGCGAATTATGTCTTCTGCTTCTGGAGCAGTCTCCACAGGAAGAAGTCCATGCATCTTACAGACATAATTGAATTAAACATCACAACACTTCTTTTAAATGAYGAAGCACTAGCTCTTCCAGCTGAAAAAGATGGTAGTGAGGGCTTAAGTTAGCTGACCAGAGTTCATAGGGTTTTTTTTGTTTGTTTGTTTTTAAACATAGTTCACCTAGTCTGACCTGTTCATCTCAGGCTGTTACATTTCAATTTATTGCCACCACACTAAGCCCAGGAGCTCTGTGCTAATACAACATACCTTTCAGAAATGTAGTCAGTCTCCATCCAAGACTATCTGAGACCATGGGAGAGAATCCATTACTTCTCTCAGCATTTCTACCTAAACTACTTCCATCTACCTAAACTACTTCCTTCCATCACTCCTAAAAAATGGCATATTTCCTTTTTAATTTGTAAGACTTCTGGTTCCTTTTCCTAACAGATCAAAAAGGCCTTTGATAATGACACCTCACCATGCAGATGGGGCTGGACTGGAGGCAAGTTGACCAGGCTCACGCAACAGTCTGCTTAAAAAACTTTCTCCAGCAAATTCTTCTCCCAGCATTCTTGCTTTCTCTTTGRGGAGCTTCATTTTACAGTAGGCACCAGCTCTTCTTCCTCCTTCCACTCATTCAAACTTGATCTGGAAGTCTCCATTTTAACTTTTTACTTCAGTTACTATTAGTTTAACAGTACCCTTAAATGGAGGTAGGTAATACTCTAATCATGCCACTTTCTCTTCTCCAGATGATCCTCTTCAAGTCTTTCTTCAAAAGCTACTGTTTTCTTCAGGTCTCAAATCAAATTCATATATTTTCTTCTTCTGCTACAACTTTTCAATATGTTTTCTTAAATGTTGACATTGAGATTTTAGAAGTTGCTCCAGAATTACTTTGACTATTGGAATTTTCAATTCCATATACAGCAGTAAAAGTTCTCTTTACTTCCCCCTGCTTTATTCATTCAAGAATCTCAGCGACAGCATCACAATGAAAGCAAAAATTACAAAGAAAATCTATCATCTTGTAGCTGTTTAATGACGTCATGTCAAATTCTTCAAAGTTAACAAACTGCAAATATTCATATTAACAGTCCTGTTTAAATTACTAGAATTATTGACTCAAGGAAATGTCACTTCTTTGACTAAGCAGTGCAGAGATAGACCCAGTTTAAACAATTACAAACTTTTTACTTTTTCTTACATAACTAAAAAACGATGCATATGTCAACAGTTCTATCGATTTCCAGTCTATTTGTATTCTTTCTTATGAGTTTATGCTGTCTGCATTATCTTGTRATAGAAACCAGCTCTGACTGCCAGCAACAGCCCTCTTACGCTGGTTTTATATGAAAGTATTTCAGCCTGCTTCCTGATTACAGAAAAGATTATAGTAGATGCAAGTTAGAAAAACGTAGGCATTAACTTACACCTAAACCATTTAGGTACCCGAAATCCTGTTTCCAAATAGCTGGGAAACTTGTTTTTAAGTATTTCTTCTTCCTGCCCAATTGACATACAGAAGACCTAAAACTGCTTTTAAACAACTGGAGAGACATTTTAATCAGCACTTCTAACCACTAATGGTTAGAACAAGTTGTGACAGAAAACATGAATCCTGAACTTCCAAAGGAAATGGGCATTCATTTGAAAAGGGCTCCAAATAAGGATAAGCGCAGCAAAAGGATTATCAATCTGTTTCTCATTAATAAAAACACTTAAGAGCCCCTGGTCCATAACCCTGCTCTCAGGACTCTTTACATGGTAGCACTGGCCTAGTCCATCACTGAAGTCACAGGTACTTTTTAGTATAATGGCATTTTGGGAGCCATTCTCTACATAATAGCAGAACATCTGTTTTGCAATAGCAAAGGCTGGGGTTACTTTCACTTTAGAAGCAAGTGCTGGGACCAAATGCTGTGTCTGTTGAGCTATGAGTTTCTGAAATACAGCTCAAAGGTTTTTTTTTTCTTTTTATCATACCTCTTTTTATTCATTTTCCTTCCTCTCTCATGTCTTTAGATGTAATTGCATTTCTCAACGTGGCCCATATGGCCTCAGTTGCTCAAACATTTACCTCAGGTAGGGTTTGTAGGATAGGGAGTAGAATGAGTGTGTCAGAGTGCAGGATGTATGGTACAGATGTGGCTAGATAAATACCTCTTTAGAGAAGCAGAATTGAAAGCAGTATTCCAAGAAAAGCTGGATTATCTAGCTATTGGTCTAAAAAGATGACACTAAGCATGCACTATGTGAGTGGGATATTGTGCAACACACGTGGCTGCCACTGAGCCCAGGGCWGCCATCACCCACAAACCCAGGCACAGTCAGCTTGGGCCAGACTCAGCCATTTGGCAAGGAGGTGAGCAGTATCTTTGGTTTCCTGTCAAATATTCCTGTTCAGTTTTCACTGGCTAGGGTTTCATTTTGTGAAATGTTTTGTCTACTGTAGAGTATTCAGAAGGCTTTTGACTTATTTTCAAGCAGAATATAAAGAGCACAGATAAATCATCACCARATAAAAAATAAAGTATGAGAATTAAGATCTGGGAAGTAAGACCTAATTACACGATCTACAATGAATGCCTTCTTTGCTTCAGTCTTCACTGCTAAGGGCAGCTCTCAAGAATCCCAGAGCTTGGAGCCAAGAGAAAGTCTGGAGAAAGGAAGACTTTCCTTTGGTTGAGAAGGATAGGATTAGAGATCTTCTGGGCAAACTTGACATCCACTAATCCATGGGCCCTGATGAGATGCACCCACAAGTACTGAGGGAGCCGGCAAATGTTGTTGTTAGGCCACTTCCCATCATCTTTGAAAGGATGTGGAGAACTAGAGAGGTGCCTAAAGACTGGAAGAAAGCCAGTGTCACTCCAGTCTTCAAAAAGGGCAAGAAGGAGGACCCAGGCAACTACAGGCCAGTCAGCCTCACCTCCATCCCTGGAAAGGGGATGGAACAGCTCGTTCTGGCTGTCATCTCCAGACATACGGAGGGAAAGAAGATGATCAGTAGTAGTCAGCAGGGATTCAGCAAGGGGAAATCCTGCTTGACTAATAGCCTTCTCTGATGGAATGACTGGCTAGGTAGAGGAGGGGAGAGCAGTGGACGTTGTGTACCTTGACTTCAGCAAGGCTTTTGACACTGTCTGCCCTAACATCCTCCTAGGGAAGCTCAGGAAGCGTGGGTTAGACAAGTAGACTGAGGTGTTGAGAACTGGCTGAAAGGCCAGAGGATTATAATCAGTGGCACAGAGTCTAGTTGGAGGCCCATGGCTAGTGGAGTCCCCCAGGGCTCAGTACTGCGTCCCATCCTGTTCAACTTCTTACTCAGCRACCTGGACGAGGGGCCGGAGTGCCTCCTCAGCAAGTTTGCTGATGATACCAAGCTGGGAGGAGTGGCTGACACACCTGAGGGCTGTGCTGCCATTCAGAGAGACCTGGACAGGCTGGAGAGTTGGGCAGAGAGGAACCTCCTGAGGTTCAACAAGGGCAAATGCAGAGTCCTGCACCTAGGGAGAAATAAYCCTAGGCACCAGTACAAGCTGGGGGCTGACCTGCTGGAAAGCAGCTCTGCAGAGAAGGACCTGGGAGTGCTGGTGGATGACAAGTTGACCATGAGCCAGCAACGTGCCCTCRTGGCCAGGAAGGCCAGAGGTATCCTGGGCTGCATTAGGAAGAGTGTTGTCAGCAGGTGGAGGGAGGTGACCCTGCCCCTCTCCTCAGCCCTGGGGAGGCCTCACCTCGAGTCCTGTGTCCAGTTCTGGGCTCCCCAGTATGACAGAGACATGGAGCTACTGGAGAGAGTCTAGCATAGGGCTACGAAGATGATCAGAGGGCTGGAGCATCTGCCCTATGAGGAACAGCTGTGAGAGCTAGGCCTCTTCAGCCTAGGGAAGAGAAGCCTGAGGGGGGATCTTATCAAAGTATCTGAAGGGATGGTGACAAGGGGATGGGGCAAACTCTTTTCAGTAGTGCCATGCGACAGGACAAGAGGCAACAGGCACAAACTGAACCACARGAAGTTCTGCCTGAATATGAGGAGGAATTTCTTCCCTGTGAGAGTGACAGAGCACTGGACCAGGTTGCCCAGAGAGGTTGTGSAGTCTCCTTCTCTGGAGATATTCAAAGCCCACYTGGGTGCAACCCTGTCTACCATGCTCCAGGTGACCCTGCTGAGCGCGGAGGTTGGACTAGATGATCTCCAGAGGTCCTTTCCAACCTTCCCCATTCTGTGATTTTAAGTAAGGTGAGAAAGGGAGAGGAACAGTCTGGGACRGTGAGAAGAGTATTACAAAAGTGAAGATACAGTGGGACACTAGAGGAGTGAGAAAGTGCAGGCAGCAGAATGAGGTAAATGAGAGAAAAAGAAATGATACAAGTAACATCTCATAGTCATCTATTTCTGTCTTCTAGCTGTACTGAGATATGAAGGTGCTGCCCTTCCACAGGAAATTCAGATCCATTTGAGCTTCCTCCTCTTCTGCTGACACTTGGGCAAGGATTTTGAGATACCTTGAGAAAGCAAAAGAAGGACAGAAAGATGTGCATTTCCCCTTCTGTTCATGGGCTTAAAATTACTGAAATCACCCTGTAACAAACTACTAGTGTTTGGGGATCAATACGCTACTTTCTTCTTTGGGCTTATTAGCTATTACACAGTTCACATATTTCAAAA
Source organism: Rhea americana (assembly GCF_003343005.1). Taxonomy (NCBI): domain Eukaryota; kingdom Metazoa; phylum Chordata; class Aves; order Rheiformes; family Rheidae; genus Rhea; species Rhea americana. Next base: position 715,049 of record NW_028186360.1, on the reverse strand, counting down.
TATACCCATCATCCTCTCTAGTATATATATACGATGAATTAATTTCATTGATCTCCTAAACGGAGGCTATGGAAAAGAGATATGTAAGAAAAACTAGTAAGTCCCTTAGCACTCTTTAGCTTGTTCATATTAGTGACATAGCTTCACAGGTATACAGTGATTATAAGTGTGACCATCTTTATCTAACAAAATACCTTTGTTTTTTTGGAAAAAAATAAAGAAGTCAAAGAAATAACCTGAATGTTCATCTTAAAGACAATATCTGTATCTCTTCTGAGTGGACTGTACTTAAAATCAAGCAGGTTTTTTTTTCCCTCTCTCTGTCCTCCTTTGGTCATGAGCAAATTAGGTTTATTAAGCAGTCAATGTGGCTATTTCCTCTCTATCCTTTTCAAGGCAATGTTTCTTCTGAATAGAGTTCAAGGAACTTTTATCCAAACTTTTTATCCAAACTAAAGACAAATCCTAAACCAAGCTTATGAAGTCCTAAACCTAAATCCTAAACCAGTTATAAAGTCTGAGGAACACATACCACCTGTTTTTCTCTAATTCTTACTATTTCAGCTTCAGTGACTCAGCTTATTCAGTGGGGCAGACGGCTCACATTATGAGAAGCAGAGCACATAAGCATGTTCCAGAAAGACCATGCACTGGGCTGAGATTTCATTGTTGTTGTAATTTGGATATTAAGATGATGTTTTATTCACACTGAAGAAAATTGGTCTCCTTCCCTCTTGCTTATCTTTCTGACTGAACTCTAAGACATCCTGAAAGGTTTGTTCTGGTTTCATTAAGGATTCTCACTTCCACGTGAGCAGTTAGGCAGAACCTGCCTCTTCCCACCCCCTTCCTAATCTTCACTAGAACTGTTGTTTCTTGTATGGCGAGACTTTATATCCACTCTACTCTGTTTAAAAAGTATGATGTGAAGCTTCCAGAGATAAAGATTCTTCTAATTTCATTTCCCTTTAAGACTCAGCTTAGAGGCACTGCCTGAATAAAAATGAACCCTGGCTTCAATATTTATGTTCCTCAAATTATAACACATCCTATCAGTTTCACTTTTTGTAGTCATTGCTGGATTGACTTCAGTATTTGACCTTTTTATACTACAGAATAATAAGCTAAAAATAGAAGACTTGTTAGGACATTTAGGTAGGCTTCAAAGGAAACAGCAGGTCTTGTTCTAGCTCCCACAGGCTTACTCCATTATAGAGTTTATTATATTATTGTAGCACTCTSTACATCCACATTACACTCTCAGCAACTTGAGTCTCAAACCAGAAAATATGAGCAAGCACAGTAAATGGGTTTCTCTTTCCCTATAACTTAGAAGGTACCCTATGCTGCCTAGAGTGCTCAGTTTACATACATGGAAAAAACTCACCTCCTCAACACTTATCCATTTAATCCCTATACTATTCTGCAAGATGGCTTTTTCTCGTACCCGGTTATTTTCTTGATTCTAAAAGATGGAGTCAAGTTTTGTTGTTTCTTCTCCTAGTCTTCAACTCCTCATCTACCCTTGCAGTTCCGTTTTGTGGGCTTTTCCAGTCTTTTACCACAGAAGTATGAGTTAGCTGAATGAAAGAATTTTAAATGCCTCCAACTTCTTCAAAGCAGAGTAAAAGCTTAGTCTTCCTAGAGCTCCTTCTGTTCATCTTTGCAAATTAAAATGTCCATTTCCAYTATAATTAGACAGACTAGTGTGGAGCTGATTTAATACCTACTACAATGAAAATAATTTTAAATTGAATTAAGACTGTTTTCAAGGTCTTAAAGACTACTTAGTGTCCACTGACTTCAAGAAAAGTTAAAAATGAAAAGGATCTCTGAAAATGCAAGCTAACGGAAAATGAAAAGCCTGTATTCACACCATAAGAACAAAGCTACCTATTCAAAAAATTAGTCATCTGCCAGTTATGTTTAGGGATGCACTTGATGTTTCAAGTTCTAACAATCCTCTCCATCTTTAAAGAAAACACTGTGCTCCTTTACAGAGCATTCCTCACATCCTTACATCCTCTGTAAYCCTTAAATCATTTGCAAGGCACAACTACCAAATGCCCATTTAATAGAAACCATGAGCAAAAAAAGAAAAAGTTTATGCTTGTGTAAAAAAGTTAGATAGGAAAATCCCTATCTATTTCTATTTTCCCGGTGTTGTAGAGAAATAAATGCTGTTTCCTGTGCACCAGGTCTCATATTCCTTGGAACTTTCCATGAATCAAATCAGCTCACTAACCAAAAAGCAATCACAAAAACTAAAAAACTAAACCAAGGAATAAAACCTCTACAGATTATTTTCTGCTGGCTCAGTGGGTTGAACAGGTTCATGATGAGTGCCAGATCTAGAGKGACCATATGTCCAGCTGCAGGGGAAAGAAGCTCCAAAAACAGAAGTTCTGGGATTAACTCAGCTGTTTGTGAAAACCCAGTCTAAGCTTCAGTCATCAATTCACTCATCAGGTCATCTAGGCATTTAACTTCCATCTTTACCCCAAGCCTCTCCTTGCACAGCTCCTCTGTCTTGACCATATGGCCCCATCTTAGTCATAGCTTAGCCTAGCTTAGTTCTAGTTCTCAGACCATTCAAATCAAATAGGAAATATATATATATCCCCACCCCCACCCCACCCCTTTTTGCCAAAGTAGCTATCTCTTGGGATAGTGAGTTGAACCAGCTGCTGATAGGTATCAATCAGCATCAGAACTTGTTAAAGGCAAGCAAAACCCCAGTAGTCAGGGCTAGCAATGAGGGAATGCATTCTATTATCCCAAAACTCAGGAGACAGAAGACATGAGGAGACCAGAGAATATATACAGACACACAAGAAAATAGGACAAATCTCCCCACCCAAAAATGCCAAGATCATTTCATAATTGCTCAGGTACAAAAGCATTCTTAGATGGCAAGTACAAACTGTTGGCTGTATGTAGACACATCACGTCAGCAGCAGTAAAATTTCACTTTTTGTTTTAAATTGATTCTTCTGTTTGTTCACTGATATCTATAATCTTATTTTTAATTCAGACTGAGTGTGCTAGCCAACCACATTTCTACCTAATTTGGAAATATGCTTTTAGTTCTTTATATAAGAGGTGGAAAGTCCACTTTGACTTGCAACCTGGACTCTCAACATTTTCGCTTGCAATAAACAGTCAAATTCAGAGAACGRTTATTCTGCTTCTTGTCTCAAGTGTTTGCTTTGTTTACAAGTGGTGTTCTCTCAAGTATTTTTCCTCAAAACACTAAAAAAAAAGCAACAGTAACATTATTTTATATGCTACAAACATTTTACACCATGTCAAACCTACTAGGTAGGTTTAATATTAACATCTCTCRTAAGAGCTACAAGTTTAATGGCCCAAATATCTACTTGTGCTGCAGTGAAAGCTGGGTGGAAGAAAAAAATGACTGTGCTCCAGATGGAAAGGTGCACATCTCCTGCCTAACCACAGCTCCAAATCTTTTGGAATGAAGATGGTTTTCTGTTTGAGATAGGAGATAATTTGACATTTAGTGCTGGCATGTGTCTACTGGTGAGCCGCTGTTGCAACTTATTGCAAAGTTATTGATTTAGGCTAACCTGTAAATGCTTTATTATCAAGTAGGTACTACCAAGGCAATTGCAAATAAAGAGTAATAAAATTAAACCCTGGAGCTGCATCACATCTTCAAGGCAAAAGCCTCTGAATGAACTCTTCTACTCAAGTACAAAGGAGATGCCATTTAATGGTCTTTGTCAGAGAATCGCTTTGGCCATAAGTAACCAGAGTATAGGTAAGGGATTGTAAAACAAAGTAAGGAAGTAAGGGTAAGGAAATGCTGTGGTATCGATACAGACACAAAGCTGTCAAGACAAACGTAGAGGAAGACAGAAAATATCTGTGTAGGGAGATGGGGAAAATCGAAGATACATGACCGTATCTCCGTAAATCCATGTAGTTCTATTGACTTAAAAGGAGATTTGAAGACTGACTAGCTGGAAAGATTTGCAATTGAGAATTGTCTTTCCGTTAAGAAAAAGCTAGCTCTATCTGTGAAATAGTGTGATTTTGTACACACTTCCACACAGTATCAAAAATAGTTTAAATAATTGTTTACTTTAAAATAACTGCATACAAGCAATCCTTCATCATTTCAGCCTTAAAAAATGATGTTTATTCTAACGTGACACAAATTTCGTATCAGCCTGTATACATTATACTATGAACCAGCACCACTATTCCTCTTCCCACTCCCTATAAATTAACTATTAATGTACTAGGAGTTTTTGCTTTAAGAGGATGGCTACCTGGGTTACCTATATCAGTTCTGGAGATTCTGCTTTCTCAGTATTATTTCTGAAAAGCCAAATAAGTAATATCATTACATACTTTTATCACTTAGCCATGGCAAAAGGCAGGCATCTAGCTTCTGAATCTGGGCTGGCAAAATTCCATAGTTATTTAAGAGACTGAGCTAATATATACTACTTACTGGTTCTCCTCTGACCTCTGTTCAGGTCTCACTAGAAGAGCAGAAAATTTGAAGGAGTGAGGAGGCAGGAAAGTCCTTTCTAGCAGAACACACCTTCAGGGGCAGCAAATACTTTTGTGAGGGTCAAGTGAAATCTTGCAAGAGCTCTACTTGAAATCCCAAATGTCAGACTGTCCATTTTAATAAAGTAGTTCATGTTGGGTTCCCTTGAAACCTCTTGCTATAACTGAGTTCCAATGAACAAAGAGTCCAGCTCTGAGTTCTTTGCAACTTTAGGTGCAAAGTTTCTCCCTAGTTTAGGACATTTCACCATCTGAAAATCCAAGTGCCTTGGCTCTTAAACAAGGCACAATATGATTATAATTTAGTCATCCACTGCTCAGATACAAGAAGATGCAAGAAAAAGCTACATGCACATGAATATGCAGTGGATTCTGGTACGGCAACAGACCACTCTTTAGATTACTGCACACACCACAAAAAGGTCAAGAAATCTTGCCATTACTATGCATGGAAGAAGCTTAGATATGTGCAAAATATTCCCCCAAAATGATATTCAGTGACCTAGTGCAACAAGTAACAGAGAGCGGTGGATCTGTGCCCAGGCCTAGCGACTCCTCTCAGTTCAATGCCAGCACAGAGACCAAAATTAAGGAGTGTAATATTGTATTCCTTAAAAGGCATATAAATAATCTGATGGTTTTTGCACACTAGTGTGTTCTCGCTGGCATGTTTTATTCCACCCTGAAAGCATGGCAGAATATTAAGAGGACAAAAAAAGCCCTGTTTTGTGAGTAGAGTCCATTCAAACATTCTCCCTTCTTTTGCAATTCCTCATAAGCAGCTGATCATTTGCACAAGTGGACAAGGTCCCAGAACTCTCAGCAGTCAACTGGGCTATGACAAGTAATATAGGTATTAACTGACCATAGCAAAGCTTTAGGTTGACTGTCAGGTTGATTATTAGTAAAATGCTACATGTTTCAAGGTTTTGCCAGCAGA
>NW_028186360.1:690615-709269 GCF_003343005.1 Rhea americana | reverse complement strand
TCTGGACTAGTCTCAACAACTACTGTACATGCTTAGGACATTGCGCTGTTTGGATCAGACCATACAAACCTCTCATTCTAAGTACAGTAAATGCAGTGATAAAAGGAATTTCAGAAGATACTCTTGAAATCCTTATTGGTCAGAAATGCTCTGGCATTTATTTTGAGCAAAYAGTAAGAATAAAATGTTTTCAGAAGCACTTTCAAAAGCTAATGAGCTATGCAACTTCACACATTTACATTTGGGCATCAAAGGCTATAACAAACTCAACCAATTGTAGAGGATAAATCTCTTATATCCTTCATTCTTATTGATAGAACTGACCTTAGCATCACTGCTTTGGGATTCTGCAACTGAAGCAACAAGGGTTCTTTTTAATATTAATTTTATCATTTTAACATTGAACATCTCTGGCTAGAATAATCTCCCCTTAGAGGGGAAAATTTCTCCTGATTTGCAGTATCAAATATGCTTTAATTTGAGTGCTATATAGTACCGCATCATACATGCTATAGCATGTCTAACTACTATGTCTAACTGCTGTCTAACTGCTAGAGAAGCCTGCTGAGACACTTGAACATAGAGCTTAAATATGTCCAGGAGAATTCAGAGTTTCCTGACCATTAGAAATAGCTGTGTATGGGAAGGTGTTTAACAAGTGTGTCTCATGACGTTCTAATTTTGTTTTATCTTGTGATAGCAGAGATGCTTTCTGTTTACTCCCCTACCTTCCTTTTATGATTGTGGGTATCTCTGACAATTGGTGATTATCTAAAGATGAATTTCTGCAGCTGGCAGATAAGCCCTTTTGACATTCTTCACACCCAAAGATAAATAAAGCATTACGAGGCAAAGTGGAGTCTAAAATTCAAAGATGACAATAAGTTACTGGGTCTTTTACAACTTTGAACTTGCTGGCAACCAGAGTATACATCTCAAGAAATGCTTCATTTCACTGTGCTTCTAACTTATTAAGCAACTTGCCACTGAAGAACAATTGCTGACATTTATCAGATACCAATATCTGAGTTAACAGTCCAAATTCTTCACATTCTCTTCATAGCATTATGTATTCCTGTGTTCTGTAGTAAAGGTTCCAACTGCAGTTTCACAGTCCCTTTGTCAGCCCTTTCTCAGCTGCTTAATAACCTCACAGGACTGGGCTGACTAGGGCAGGGTGAAGAAGGCGGCACTAAGAGCAWGTGAGGATGAAATGACTTGATTTTAGAATAACTATTGGACGCGAGCAACAAAATGGAATTCATGGGCTTTTCAGTCAGGCAACTGGAGTTCTTTGCAATTAAGTCTGRTTTTATCTTTATGGATGCAGTAAAAATGCTAGTTCAATATGTGTTGCACCATTACTACACTAAGCTGTACTCTTCGCATTGTCCTAAGAAGAGAAATGGAGATCTGCTCTGCACGATTAAAYGTATTGTTCCTTTTTGTTGTTATCTGGCATGACCTTTGTAAAAAACAAGTGAATTTGAAGACTTGCACGTCAAAGGCCCTGCAGCTTTTGCAGGGAGACTAACACGGCTCCAATGTCGAATCTAACCACAGTCATTCATGCACCTGAACTTAGCTGCTTAGCTGCAGCAACAACTTAGCTGTTTTTCTAATAGCTAATCTCTTTAGTACAACTAGTAACTGAAAACAATCTATACTGCAGTTGAGAAAGGTAGCAAGATCCCAAACAGAAAGGCAAAAGACATCCCTAAAACAGTATTTAAAATTTGTTTTTGTTTTTTTTTTTAATTTGCTTAGTCCATATCTCTCTGCATCATCAAGGGGGGCAAACTGCATCTGTGACCATCACTGATAACTTCAGTAATGCTGAGGAGTTTCTCACTGGGACACAGCTGAGACAAGCCTTTTGTATAAACATTRCCATCGCAAATGAATTTGAAAGCCTGATTTCATTCTGCTTCTTCCAGCGTATGAGGTCAGTCATGCAAGGCATCCTGAACTCTGACAGATAGAAAGCCAGCTCTTTCTGTCTCCAAAGCGTTTTAATTTACTGGAGAGTCTGTCATAATCTTTTCCGCACAGATACACAGACCAGTATGAGCRTATACAACCAGGACTGCATGGCAGGTAACTGAATACAGTCCCTTTCTTTGGCTTTGTTTTCTTCTCTCCACTCTTGACTGGCTGCTATGTTTGTCCATCACTCTCTGAAAGCCTTTCTTTTCAAAGAAAGGTTGGGTTAGAGCTAAGACTTCACTTGAAAATCTTATCGTGTTTCTTTCCTCAGGTCTGACACAGCTGAACTGATCTCAATAATTCAGAACTTCCTTGTTGACTGGAATTTTCTCCCCTGCACGGACAGCAGGCAATCCATCAGCCGGGATCGTAACAACTCCCGTACCTTGCCCAGAAATTTTATTGTACTTCTATCGTATAGTTTACACTGTAACTATAAGTCATGATATTTGTGACATTTATCAAACATATCTTCAAATACCTACTAAATAATATTTCCATACATCACATACACAAAATAGAGGTTTCCTGCATGTATTTAAATCTGCCTGCCTGACTTCTGAATGTTTGAGGTCCACTTGTGGGACTTGCAGGTTTTGGCATAAAATCACTACGCGTGGGTATTCAACATCTGTTCTTTATAAAGTGTTGGCCTTATAAACAATTTGGAAGTGCTAACACTACAATCGCATACAAATATAACTCAGCAAGAATTCCTGACAGCAGAAAATGCAAATTATTTTGAATTAATTAAAATAAGCTCAATTCTGAGCTTCAGGATGTATGTGCAGACTTCACCAAAACAGACATTTTTTAAAAGATTAGCAGTTACAAATAGATGGAAATAAGAAGATAAAGAATGTCACTGTGGTGCATATTTCCTGTATATCTCTTTGAAAGGCTTTAGGATTTTTTGAAGATTAGTCAAACCAAAATTTTCTTTTAGTAACAGGCAGTTCCTTCAGGTGCCCATTGCAGAAAGCTATTTAGAGCCTTCTGATGTACTGTAGGCTTTATAGCTATAGATAATCACTACCTGTGGTGAGCAACATAATTCGCAGCCAACTAATTGTAAGGATGCTTAGCACACAGTATCAGAACAAGCAGCAAGACCCTGCGAACTGCTGGGGCTCATTTGCCACAACAATGGCTTACACTGTGTTACTGTTAACCTAAAAATACCTCCTTACCCCACACTTTGCCCATGTATGGTATAATTTAGCTGCTTTCTGAGGGATGTCATTTTATACTTTGTAAGTGTGATACTGGATTAAAATTATTACCTACGAAGTATCAGTCCACATTTTGCAGTATAAATCTATAACATTTACCTTGCTGTAATACTAACATTTGACTTGCTGCTTTTGCTATACACCACACATAAGTGTGTAGGTGTGCACATACACATGTGTGTGTACATGCAACTCCTCCATTAGTTCATCTTCATCTATTAGAGACTGGAATGCTTGCTGGTAAGCTATACAGTCAGACACCTACCACTTGGCTTTATTCTGAGAAATATTTAACAGGCAGCCTATAGGTTTCCAGATTAACTCAGCTGTAAATAAAAACCTAGGCTCAAATGTTATGCTCAGATGCACATGCTTTCCAATGAATTGAATGGAATCAGTAACACAGAAAAATAACCATCCGAAAAACAAACAAGCCATCTTTATAGTCAGAAAATCACATCTAATCCTAGATATTTTCATATGCCATTTTATTTCTTCTCTGAATATGATTTGGAACCAAGTTTAAACAGAAGTGAATAAATTAAAAGCTACGTAACCTTTAGCTTTCAATATTACTGTCTCACTAAATTCGTATTAATGAACACATTAGAAAAGCCATTATAAGACGCATTAGTTGCCCATGTGGGCATTTCTGAATAAAGACAGCAAAGGATTTGATACAGCAAGTATATTGAAAATTTTCCTTATGAAAACTCATTTCAATACTTACTATCATTCTACATATTCTAAGAATTTGCAGAAGGTGTATTTTTCTAAAAAAATAGAAAACAAAAATCAAATTAAACCGAGTACAGAAAATTCCTACACCTGGAAGCCGGACTGTCTGCTCTCTGTACTGTGACCCCTGAAGAAGTGCAAGACCCAGAAGAAAATGAGCTTTCCATTCCACAATTTACAGTGCTTTAACATGTAAAAACATGCCAATTTATTCCCCCCTGTGAACTCCAAAGGAGGAAGTGTCAGCTAAGTGAGGCTGTCAACATTAAACTCAGAAAGACAGTCACTTACTTTTCTGGATCTATGCACATAATTCCTTGCAGTGGCTGGGAGAGTTTTCAGTCAATGACAGTGTAACACCAGAAGTATTTTATGTGGGAATTGAACTTACAGGGAACTGTAAGGAAACATGATCCCCCCCCCCAACACACACAGATGAGCTCAGCTAGTAACAAATGTAAAATTTATTTTTCATAGCTGAATTCCTGCTCCTAGATTGAATAAAAACAGAGTTCATAAATTATTACTAGTACTTACAGAGCTATACAATTATATAAAGTGCTAAACTAGGAACTCTGGGAGACCAAGGTATTCTGCTGGTATTCTGAGAGGAAAGACAGCATGCAGTGAAACCCAGGAACCTGGGCTGATTTTAGAGATAAACTGTGGAACAAATCCCCATCACTAACCCAAGCCTTAAGCTCTCTAGCAAAGGGGGCAAAATACTTTGCTACCTCAAAAGGATGTTCTGTTGAGAATATATGCTGCTGAAAAGCCCCACAACTATAAATACTGTATAACTACTCACTCTCATCTCTGTAAACATCTCTCCCCCCTGCATGTTTCTACTCTGCTCTGCTCTGCTATTTATGTAACTACAAGGTAAGTCGATCCACCTGACAGAAAACTATTTGTTGGCCCAGCACCAGAGTGTGCCTAAATTACAGCTGAGAAGGGGAGGGTTGTTGGGGGAACAATTCCCTCCTGAGGGTAGTGTCTACACTATAGCAGAGCTAAGGGCAATTCAGGTACAAGCAATTTCTTTTTTCTCTGAAGAGCAGGACAAGGTAAAGACAACTTGAGAAGACCTCAACAGAATGCAAAACTGAAAAGAATACAGAGTTCACATCTGTTGACCCATCATTATTCAGAAAGTACTAAATACAAATAAAAAAAAAWTTTAAGGGCAGAAAATACTCGTTCTTTTTCTGTTTCCTTTTTAACTAGAAACATTGTTTCAGTAACACTAGGAGGAGCAACCAATCCATAAGGTAAGAAAGATAGACAAGGCAAGGCGAGGATGTTTATTATAGGAGAGATGAGTTGATGCTCGAGCAAATGTGTTTAGTGGTACCTCCTGCCAGACAGAGATCCTAACACAGAGACCTAAGACAGAGATATCTGGGTTTTTTTAGGAACAACCAATGCCCCACTTCTTTTGTAGCTAAAACAGCACCAGGCAATTAAAAACTCAATGATATCAAGCTACAGTAGAGAACACTTCACAGCTATAGTACTTGTCATCGGGGGGCTGGGGAACTGCAAGTTAAATAAAACGGTCAGGGTAGATTGGAGACCTTTGAGGACAACTTTGTTTGGGGTATGATGCACGACTACAGTTTTAATCTATAACTATCASTATAAAGCCTGAATATTTTTCTGGCTTGGTTCTTCTTGTCCTCAACTCCTGTTTGTTCAGGGACAGGGAGCAGAGCCAGATCAAGAGACTGAGATGAAGCCAGCCAGAACTTGATTAACTCACTTGCCTCTAACTATAATAATTATCATAATAAAGAGTAATACATTAATTAGCATTGTAGAAGACAGTAAGAGTCAAGACATTCTTCTGTTCAAACTACAAAAACAAATGACTGTTTAGCTTTAGCCTCCATTAGCCTGTATATTAGCCAAGCACTTTTGGTTATAATAAACACAATACTACTGGTACAATCCTTTCTGGATGTGTATTTGTGTGCCAATGATTTAACAGCATAACAGCATACAAGGTCATGCTTTCATCTTTTATATAAGAAACTTCTAAGAGTCATGGTGAAGACCCCATTGCTATATTTCACTTARGAAGGAGAAAACTTTTCCTCTGACCATCTACTTCATTTTAAAACAAATTTAATTCTACCCATAAAGTAAAACATCAAAAGACTGTGACAGCTGAAATTCATTTTCCTAATTTTCTCCCTGCTGCTTTGCCTTGACAAAGCAGAGAGCTGACAGGTGATTACTCCTGATCAACTGAGGCAGAGAGAACTTGTTGAACTCCATCTGAATCCCGTCAGGAAGATGAAAATAGTCCTCTAGGGAATCTAAATTAAAGCCTGGGAATGATGGAGGTATAGACAGATCTGAAGAAAGAATAAGAACTGGAGCTATCTACATGTATAAAGATGGTTTGTTCTAGAGATTTACGTCAAATTGTCCTTTTGCTAAAATAAATAAATAAATAAACGAACTTACAGGGAAGGATGACTTCTGATACCACAGTATATGTCAATTCAAGATCTCTATTAGGTTCTTCCAGCTAAATGTTCCCACAATGTTCTATTTTACCTCATTATGATCTTTTTTGATATATATATATATATATCTATATAAAATTCACCACTGTCTCAAGGCCTACAGAATTTGAAGGCAAGGCTCTGACTTTGAAGCATTACTTGCACATAGTGTACTTCAATATCTAGCTTTCAAAGGATTCTACACGGTCATATTCATTATTCATAATGGAAATCACCTAAGCCTGTGGCAATATGATGTGCTCTACTTAAAAATATTTCAACTCCTTACCAGCTACAGGCTATAAGCCTGTGTAATCTGCACAGGTTCAATCTAGTAAATTTGTGAGTGAATATAGAAAAAAAATTTAAATAGATACACAAGGAAAATGATGAAATAAGGCTTTGTAGCATTTTCCTTTTTCTGTATCACTGAAGTGTCGATGAAAATAATGGCAACATTCAGAAGAGTTTCGTTTCGCTTAAAGGACAGGCAAGGAAATTCAGTGCTTGCCTGGAGCTTGGAACACTTTGGTATCATTTCCTGTTGTGACACAGTGGTGTTTTTTTTTTTTTTTTTTTTTTTTTTTTTTTTTTGGTTGTCCATTTCAAAAGCTCAACAGTTTAAAGACTGGGCCTTTTGTCTCTGCCTCTCAGTGCCCCTATGGGTAAAGATGTGCAGAAAAGTACTTTCCTTGCCCAGAGATATACTGCTGCGATAAAATTATTCAAAGATTTGAGGCACTTAAATATTATAAGTACTAGTGTCATTGGTCTGTAGTACATGAACTGCAATTTTGCCTGAGTTAAATCCTCAAGATATCCTCTTACATTTAAAAATTCTCCTAATATCTAAGTAAATATTTAGGACATAGCTTGGTTTATGTGAGCATCTGCAACCTACATACTTCCCAATAGGTACTGAACAGACATAACAGCTTGAAAATACAGCCTTCAGACCTTTATCTATTACCTCACAATTTTGCAAAGATTTTCGCAGATCTTTAATCGTATACACCATGGTAGCCTGCTGGAACGTGTGTCTAAGTCTTTGCAATTAATGCAATTATGTTTATACAACCTCCATCAAAATCCGKATAGAAGAACTTATGGTAGAAGTAGTATTTGGCATTTAGAACACTTCTGAGATGATTTAAAATACATGCTTACTTCCTCCTACTTTTTACATGCTACCTATTGTGTTGCTATACTGTTCTTACAAGAAAATTCATATTAAGCATCTCTATCTGTATTTTTGTATAAAACAGAAGAAGAAACAAAAGTGTAAAGACATGTTAGACTGGTACAGAGGCAGATAATCATAAGGATAGACACGAAGGTGCCTGGTACYTCAAGCATAACGTGATTTACTATGGAATTAAGCAGACCCTTCTGGCACATTCCTAGAAATGCTAAAYCCTTGAGTTGGCACACTCCACAATAAAACACTGGGACAGTGAGAACCCAGAATCTTATGCTCAGTATTGTTTCACTAATATTTTTTAAAACAGTATAACTAGTGCAAGCGTCCTTGGCAGCTGGCTTCATTTTTACTGATTTCCTAACAATAACTCTTTGCTTAGCTTTATCAAAGAGAAATCACTTCACCATAATACTCAGCATACGTTCAGTTACACACAACAACCAACAGTTTATTATTTTCCATAGTTACTGATATTTAATTTCATAGTAATGTTATTAACCAGAAACAACTTTTCAAAGCAATAAAAACAGTAAGTAGCTGAGGAATAATCTGGGATAGCTTTAAAGCATGGATTCTATTTAGGTGTTTTTTTTTTTTTTTTTTTTAACCAACCCCATCTTTGTATTTCAATCTGTAGTAAGATTAAACAGAATGAGCCTGTTACATTAATGAGGACATCGCTTCACTAAAACTTTACAAACAGTCATTGCTGTGATATCCTAGGAACTCTAAATATTAAAGACAGGCTCCCCAAATCACAGATCTTTCATACACTAGTTTCATTCAGAGAGTCTCAAACACTAGAATAAATAAATACTCCTGAGATGTGAAGCAGGCATTCTTAACTTTTCTACAATTTACAGTGTACTGTACACACAGAGTTTTTCTTTTAAATCAGTCTTGTTGACTAATAACAATATTTAGTACCAAAGCTTCATCTTTCCTCTTTTTCTCTTCAAGGCATCATATAAGAGAAAAGTACCACTTTTGTCCTTTCTAAAGGCAGGAAAGCTGAAGCATAGTGCAGTGAAGTGTGCTGTGAAGCACATTATAAGTGGTGTGTGGCACCCCTTGGAATATAACTTAACCCTGGCTTCCTCATTCCTAACACAGTCTTTCCTACACTGAGGACATCCCATAATATCAAGGAGTGTAGAGGTGGATGCGGCTCCCTCAGGATTCAGGTTTGCTTTGCTACAGGGTTGCTTCAGATACCAGTCCCCATCCTCTCACACCCACTTTACATGGTGCCAGAAAGCCCTTATTTTCCTTGTTTAATCATTTCTAATTTAGAAGAAATCAATTTATAACTGAACATCTTTGTGTGCTTTTTGACTATGAAGATATGCACTATAAACAGGAAGAAATTATTCCTGGCAATAGCTCCATAAATACATGCTACATGTTATTGTGTTAGTACTCCTAATTGACTAATTGCCAGAAATGAACTAACTGACTTCCAGAGCCAAGGCTAATTTTATGTCAGTTGGAGATAGATGCCAGYTTTGTCAATACTAACCAAAATATTCAGAAAAAAAGGAAACAGAATATATGATTACGTAAAAGCTATCACTAAAATATATGGGCCTAATCTTTCCATCTTCCACACAAAAGCTATTTTAAAAGGCATTTCTACCAACTTCACATGACTTCTTGCTCATGTTTTATAAAGGAGTAGAAAATTAATACAAAAGCCATGCATATCTATATCCCCACAGCAAAACAGGAATGTTAATCTAATCTTTTCTGCTATGTGCCTTCAGAGAGTCAGCTCTTTCAAAAACTCTGAAGAGAAAGGCACCTTACTGACTAGCTGAAAGAAAAATGAGTTGGAAGGTGACGTCTGTTTTGTGGCAGATTTCACCTACACTGCAGAAATTGTAGAATATCAGCACTTTAAAATTACAAACATGTGCCGCACCTGGTTCCTGAACAAACACAGCACAACACAGGACTCTCCCTTGATGACTTATTTTTGATGGAATCATTGAGCCAAGGCAGAAAGCCTGAATTACAAAAGCAGTAGCCTGAATAGACCTGCTTATTCCTGCTTCAGTTACCTTTTCTCCGTGAAGGCTGCCTATTTTGTCAATAGCTCTGTCAACATTTTAAAACCCCCTCAGAGTAATTCAGATTGTTGAATGTAAATAAGCTACCTACTTTCAAAGATCAAAACAAGATCTTTTTTTTTTACTAATAAAGATGGGGCCCTGAATATAAATAGGAAAACACTCCTCATCTCTTGCTTTAATCTCTTTTTTGAGATACACAGATAATGGTCTAACTGAAAACTTCAACTGGACAAATAGGCAACACCAAAGGAACTTAAATGCACATGCATTTGCCTATATAACATCAAAAGAATAGATACAACCCCAAATTTTATGTTTGGTAGATGTATCATCCAAGCAATTCTCTGCAGTCCAACTGACCCCTTGAAAGGACATAACAGGGTCCTACAACAGAAGCTGACAAAATCAAAGACCCCCTTTCTGGTAATGCTTTCAATATTACAAGGAAAGCAATGCCACTCACAACATCCCATGGAGGACAGATCCACCTTATTCATTGGAGGTGCATACCAAGTATCTACCTTTATGCTCAGAGCTGGTCAAGGATTTGGAAACATGGGGTCTAGTACAGCAAAAATAACAAATTCTTCTGGGATGTAAAGCTATTTGCATGTCAGAAATCCTTACAAATGTTTATTGGTTTGGGGCAATTAAACTAAGCTTCTCTGTCCTCACTTCTCAACATTTTACGCTGCTGTGAGAGTAATTATAGACTCCAACAGAAGACAGAAATGGAGTATGTATAGTATGAGAGAATTGTTAGCCTAAGTATTCTCATCATTTTAAAGTTGTGCTATCAGAGTGTATCACACCACACTTTCGTTCTGCTTTCTTTCTGTACTTTCTCCAAGCTTCCCTCAGATCTAGCTTTCCTGARCAGGAAATAGGAGCAGATTTTAAAGAATATTTCATAAGCCAAAACTGTCTTCTAAATTCTCTGAAGCTATGTATGTTATCTGCTGCTAGAATGTACTTGACTATCAGTTACCTGCAGAAGAATTAAACACCTCACTTTCACCTTTCATTATCTTAGGAAGTACAACATAAAGCAAATACATATATACGTGCGTRTATCTATATATATGTATATCTAATTCTAAGCTGATTTGTATCTGACTTTTACTATATCAGTACTGCATTTTGTAATACTGTATGAGGAGTTTCATATAATCTAAACAGCTAGTCTCAAAACTGCTTTTATAGTTGCCAATAGGAGCTCTGTCACTGGCTACAACGGGGACAAGTTCAGGTTTGATATYTGTGATGCAATAGCCCATAAAAAGTGGTTTAGTATCTTTTTGAAAGCTCTTTTCTTACCTTTAGTACCAACTAAAGGTATTAATTTAATAATAAGATAATTTAATTATCTTCCATCTGCCAACATTTTCTCTGTGTTTAACACTTTTCAGATACAACTCTTAGAGTATTATTTTTCAAAACATGCATCTTAGGTAGCAGATTTTTGGTTTGAGGGCAAATATTCTCTCTTATTTCTTTACTGTTTCCATGTACATTGTTCAGAATAAAATTGGAGAAATAATGGCAACAGACCTATATTCAGTGGTCAAGCATATTCCTTTCCCATGGATGATATAATTAAAATTATAGAAATAACAGCATGCAAACAAGGTTTACAGGTTTCTTACAAGTGTTAGAAACACAGACTTCTAACCACATTTACATTAGTAATTTAAAATGGAGATTTTGATATTTCCAACATCCCACATGCTTTGGGCCATATTCAAGCAACGTAAAAGCATCTTTACTTCCATAAATTAAACAGAAATTCTATGAAAGATGAATAAAGTATAATAGAAATTTTAGTAGATATTTTAGTATAGAAAATAGTTTCAGATGATAAGCTACTTTATGTAAAGGTTATGAATCAATCTAGGTGAACAGACCAGTCATTGCAGGAGAGACACTTAGAAAAATAAGCAGATGGTTCACTGGCACATAATATGTCTCCATCATTCCATCTCATGCTGGTGGGGGATTGACGGGGGGAGGCTTATAAAAGAAAGAACATTTTGAAGAAATCAAGGGCACAGATGGGTATTCCAGTAGAAAATTAGATGCAATCAGGTTCAAAATTTCAACCTGACTCCAGCTTTTCAAGATGGAGAGAGAGAATTTATGAACCCACACCTGAAATTTTTAGCTAACTTTAGGACTTGTAGCATATCAAGAGTAAAAGAGAACGAGACTGGGAAATAACCTCTTTTCTTGAGGTTACTCTCTATCTGTTGGAGTGTGGTTTTGAAGCTGACAGCATGGCAAGGCAATTAGGCACATGCCATACAAGGAATCTGGGCCATTTGTTAAATATCATAGGCCTTTCCAGTGCTTAGACATGACAGGAACTCAGAAAACAGTGACTGAATAAGGTCACAAATCATGCCCTATGATATAATCACACAGTTTGCATGCATATTGCTTCTAGAGGGATAATAATAGGTTGACTAGTGGTGTTATGAAGATGGAGAAGGTAAGAAAGGAAGAGTGGTACATGTATTATAAATATACAATTTAACCAAGCATAAAGCTTAAAATTATCAAAGATGTATTAACATYCCATGGCAGACCATTTGGTTGACGATTGCAGCCTCCCTTCATCACAAYTTCCTTGAAACATTGCTGGCCTGATTTTTTTTCTTCACCGGATACACTTAACTAGTTGTAGAAAGAGATTAATAATTCTAACTTGTTCCCCCAAGTATAATGTTGCTAGTGACGAGACAGAAGTCCCAAATCTCCACTTTGACTGGAAATTGTTCCAGTAGTCATTTTAAACTGTTTTTGGAAGCAGTGACACAGAAAGATAAACTTTGTATCYGAAACTTTTGTAGCATGGCAAGCCCAAATATTTGGTGGCACCCAAATATTTGTTTAGAAACAAATGGAATCATACTCAACAATTTTCCTCCATTTGGAAATCCTGAAATTTTTTTCTTTCCTAATAGAGGTGACATGCCGGGGTAGTATTAAAAATTATTTACAGGCTCACTTAAAATAGATCACACCAGCAGCAGCCTGAGTCCTTAAGTCCTCAGTCTGATTTACAAAATCTCTTTGAAATGGATGAATGAAAAGATAACATCTAACCTTCTCTTTAAATACCAACATTCAAAGTTTAAACCTTAACACTCCTATTCAGGGCAATGCCCTGGAAGCATTTAGGTATAATTTTGCTAGGCACAGATTTCTTMAATAACGCCGTAAGGCAGACACATTTCTACTGAAGTGCATGAATGTCATCCTCTAAAYGCATTAAGCTGCCCTGCTCCTAAAGCCCAGGCAGAATTCGCCAATGAAATGAGAAAAGGTGAATGGCATCTGTGGGACATGAGCTGGTGTGCACATTCTCACAGCGTGACTGGCCTTCCTGATCTTCTAATCTGCAGGCCAGTATTTTAACATAGCCAAGAACCACAAGATGGCACACTGCAAGCCGCTGGGAGCAGGAGCTTTGGGGCGTCGTCTCACTACAGGAATCAGACTCCATTGCTGATTGTAATGGAAGCGGGAATTTGGGTTGGGTAGCCTTGTCAGTCTCTTCTCACAGGTGGCGATTTTAGATTACCAGAGCCTGAACCGATAAAACCCTGTGACTTAAGTTGGCTAGGACAGCTGCCCTATGGCTGAGGAGTACACAAGCTTAGCTGTCCTTYGAGTACTTACTGATCCTGGGCAGGAAGAGTAAAGGCTAACCCTCCTTCCCTGCTATCAGTGCGCTATTGCCTTCCRTCTCTCCCACGTTCACACAAAGCTAGGAAGAGCCACTTCTGCCACCACTTGCAGCTCAGACATTACAGCACTCACTGGATACATATGACACCCAGATGCAAATCCCTGACGAGCTGGAACAGGGATCTGAACCCAGATTTTCCAAGAGAGTGCCAGAGATCATCAGGCTATTCAGTATAGCTCAAAACCAATACAACTGTTCTTCTCAGAAATAATTAAAACATTCATCAGAGCATGACTGATTCACACGCATCAGTACTTAGCCTCCAAGTTAATCTTTCTCCTCCTCTCACCGATCTACAGGATACTTTATTATCTACACAGAAACAAACAGCTTCTACAGAAGAGCCCGGGACAAATTGACCTATAATCAGGTGGCTATACCATCTGAATTTGGAAAGCCAAATTCAAATTCTTCCTCTGAATGGATGATTTATGTAACTACAGGGTTATCTTGACACTATGGTTTGCAAAAAACGTGTATCCATAACTAAAGGCTGTCAATATTGATGGAAAAAAAGGTATCCTGCTGCAGGTTTCAGCTGAAGTCCTATTCCTCCCTTATCATATAGTACTGGTTATTTCAGGTGTGTGCTTGCTAGAAGGCCAACAGATGCCTAGCTTAAGGATGGAGGTTCCATGCAGTAGTAAGATGGGTAACAGCTTCTCATGTATCTAGAGGTAGCAACTGCTGAAGAAAACTAAAACTGTGAATGCCTGTTTTGGCAGTAAAATAAATGTAGTTCCATCATCAAATTGCCAGTTTTGAGAAACTCCCTCCATGCGATGGTGAAACTCAAGGACTGTGGATCCTCACTAGAAAAGGCTAGACATCATAGTTTCTACTGTGAAAAGAAATCATCAAGTTTCACATGATTCTCTCTGTAAGCRTAAGGTGATGCCAGCTGAGAAAGAGAGGGATGTGGAGCAGTAACCAAAACAAGATAAGAAACTCCTGTTTGACCTAATGAGTGGCTAAGACAGCAGACATTTTTGAAGAAAATATGTTTGGCCTGAGTATGCAGATAGAAACAGCTTTTAATTTATTGCACCAAATGGAGATACAGCAAGTCTTGCTGAACGGCCAGATGGCTTGGGTTCTTAATTGGTATATGCAGTTTGTTATTCTTGCAGATCAGGTAGCTCTCATCTTCACATAATGAATTGCTTTTCCACAGGTTTCACATTAAGTTACTGGGAACAGATAATTCTTCAGTGGGTTGTGAGAGTACAATTGCCATAGGTGTAATGGGTGTATCATTTTATTTATCACTAGCTTAATTCCAAAAATTCTACACCAAATAGTTTGTCTGGACTATTGAAAATCTGTCTGGAAAAAAAACAGATACACAGAGGCATTTTCCTCACCCTAGGTACCCCCCTGAGTCAGGAAGAAGCAGTCTCTGGGGGTCCAGAACAGAAAAGATTTTGTGCTCTTAATATCCACATTCCACATTTTGTGCTCTTAATATCCACATTAATATCCACATATCCATATTTTGCTAAACTGCAAAATGTCTGGATAGGAAGAGAGATATTAATCCAAAGATCCACTAAAACATGAGCTCAGTTCTCAATTTGGGAACCTGGAACATCAGTAGTGCTATGATTTCCAAACCGCTGATGCTTAAGAACTGTAGCCTTTTCAAGTATTTTCTAGTTGAGTATTGTTATTTTTTCTGGTGCTTTGGAATTRAATTGTGTGAATGAGGGAAAGAAACAGTAAGAAAAACAGTTCAGCAAGCATATCATATCTGAAATGATAGCTAAGATCAACCTTAAAACCATCAGAAAACCTGTATCTGCTGACCAACCACACTGCAAACATCATGCTAGTGGCGATTCCTCTCAATCCTAGCTCTGTAGAATAGAATTCACTCCTGACCTTGCATGCCATATATTTTCCATCTTTCCAGATCCTTCAGTAAGCTTGCAGCTTAACCATAGCATTAATCCTAAACAAAGTCAGCCTGTCAAGAGAAATTCTACTATTTCTTGCTTCTTTCTTGATACCTTTCAATAGCTCTTTCTTCCCTTTCTTTCCTGTAATTTCAAACAAACCCTTAAGAAGAGACAATACCAAGTACTAGAAAACRACTGGTTCTCACAGCAGAAGGGAATCTAGGCTAGCACTTAGCATTTTACCTAAGGAATAACAAGCCATGTGAGTGTGCCTCTAAGCATGAGGACAGGCGCAGTACAATATATTTCACAGTTAATCAACAGTACTAATATAGGCACACAGACCCAACACACAAGAAAAACCTCATGAAAGAAACACAATTCCCATCTAAATCCATGGAAACCTTCTATCAACTTCAGTATTTATTGAATAGGGAGATTTTCTTGTTGTTGTGCAACATCTTCTAGTCACCTAACAGAGTCTCTGTCTGACAAGACCTTCCAGATTAAATGTTTCCCTTCACATCCCACTTTCCAAAGGAAACTGAAGTATTCTCCTATTGCTGAAGGTAACTGCAGGTATTAATATTCCTCAGCTACTCTGCAGAGTAAATAAGCAGTATAATGAGGACATTCTTAATACATGACAGTAGTTGCATGTTATGGTAGGTCAAATTATTCATTTCTAAAACCAGCATACAAAAGGGATCTTCCTTATGCTGATAGCTTCTTATCAGGATCTTATCAGACCTCCAGCGTAGAAGAAACTAGCAGTGTAAACTTTTACAGTTTTCTTGGCTGATTTCAATAACAGCCATTTTTTTCTTATCTGAGTCATGGAACATGAAGCAATGAGAGCAAAAGTGCAGGAAGTTATAGGCTAAGCAGAAGAAAATAATTCTGCTCTGCCTCTGTATCCACTCTTTTTTTCCCCCGATAATAGCCTACTTTTTTCCTGATAATAGCCTAAAAAAAAGTATGACAAAGAAAACCAAAATAGACACACATACACTGATAAATATATGTATTTATTGTTCCTGTTTAAATCTTGTCTTAAGGCTCCCACTGTTCCATAGAAAATGATTTTTTTAGTTTAAGCCATTCTCAGATACATTCCAAATATTTCAACAAGCAAACAGTCATTATTTGGGTATAGATGTCCTTTTCAAACACCAGCTGAATATCATGAGGCTTTTGGTTATCTTTACAGTCCTCTTTCATGTGAAGGTGTTATGTTCTGTTTGATTTAGCTAGATGGTATGTGAAACTCTTGCTGACAGTTGCTTTAAGAGTGAGCCATCCAATTCCCAAGCCACTTTTTCCTCTTAACTCACAAGGCCACAGCACTGTGCATGCAGATGGTGGCAGGGTGGATGAGCCAAGACACAGTAGCACTCCAGATTTTCTACAGCCCACATTTTCCTTCTCATACAACAATAGCAGTCTTTGCAGCATGTTTTCTATTGCAGTAAGAACAAAGATTTTCTGACCCAATATTAGAAATTTTCTTTTGTAATCAGGTGCACACAATCTACCAGATAGTTATTCTAGTACCTTGGACTMGATGCTCTGCTGTCATCCAAAAAGAAAATACTGACACAGGAAATGAGATCTAGATTGACGAGAACTCACCAAAATCTGAATCTTGATACAGATTGACGGTTCCTGAGAATACTGTTCGGGCTCCGACATATCTTGAAGCTTGAGTTAAAACTGCCAAGCCAATTTAAGCTCAAAATTGATCCYGGTCATGTCTTAAACTTATATCGTATCTTGTTTTTACAGAGATGCTTTCCTAGTGTATCACTGCATTGTCACAACCTCTTGCACAGATGCAGTATATCAGCACAGGGTACTTTATCRCAACTATGGCAGACTTTCTTCCCCGAACCATTATAATATTTTATATATTGGATAATATAGGAGATGGTATAATCTAGCTACTCCATTTTTCACACCASGTAATCTTTAGGCATAACTGGAAAAGGAAGAGTACTCTTGATAAAAAGGCTTAAAGTATTTTGGCAAAAGTTCCATCAAGACATCATGAAAGCCCAGAAGAGGCCAGCAAACAAAGCTAGACAAAGGAAAAGGTACAAGAGAAAGAAATAGCAGTAACTCACATTCCCTTCTTCCCCACTTTTAGCAGCAGAAGCATTTTCTGGACATTCAGTTGGCTGGCATACTGTGTTTCCTCTCCATTGGCCATTTGTTCTACTCTTTTAGACCCTTAGAGTCATACAAGAACTGAAATATCTTCGCTTATACTTACGTTGCAAGATTAAAGAGTGGTTTTAAGAGAAGATATATGTATGCTAAGCCCCAAAACCACTGCTTCTCTTTTTCATGCTCATTAGACTAACTTGGGCTGTTCTTAAAGAGATTCAAGCTCAGGTCATCTGTTGGCAGACTTAGTTATAGCACAAAGAGCTTAATTATGCCATACTCAACCCATCCAGGATTTATTAACAATCCTTGGTTCAAAGAATGCTCAAACCTTCTCTCCATTGTACTTCTGAGCATAGCTTAAAGATCTGTCTTTAATTAAAAACATAGGTAAATTTATATATGTATAAAYGGGTATGTGTGTGTGTGTGTATATACATGTATATGTATATGTAAATGTGTATATATGTGTATAAATAAGGCAGACAGGCCAGATAATGAAAGCTTGTTATTTCTTTGAAGAAACTCTACACACAGGGAGCATATCCCTCTTTGGAAAAGACTAGCTTGGTAAATTAGCAGCAAGAGGATCTTTCAACACCTCCAAAAGAAAAAAAGTTTGGAAAATCTTATTTTTGTCTTGATTAATTCAGGCTTTAAAAATTTTGCCCACTTTACTTCCTTAATTCCACAGATATGAAAGCTTTAGACAACAACATAGTTGTTCTCTTCTAAAACAGATAAATTTCATCCTATGGGCACAGAGTCAGACCTTGAGCAACCCTTCCACTCTTTATCCCAGGTTGTTGCAGTGTTTATTTGTATATCGAGTAGCACTGTTAAGACTGAGGTACTCAATGCCTTCTTTACTTCAGTCTTCACCAATAAGATCTCCCAGACCTTTTTGCCAAGAAACATGGTTCAAGGAAGAAATAGGCTATCGGTACTGCAAAAGGATCCAGTGAAAGATATCTTGAGAAATCTCAGCACATGCAAATTCATGGGACCTGACGGGATGCCTCTGAGGACAATAGGCTAAGAAAGCTGGCCAATGTCACTGTGAGGCCACCCTCTATCACCTTTGAAAGGTCATTTGG
>NW_028186360.1:663039-690529 GCF_003343005.1 Rhea americana | reverse complement strand
CACCTCAGTGCCTGGAAAATCATGGAGTGAGTCCTCTCAGAACACATTTCTGGGCACATGAAACAAAAAAAACACTAACTAAGAATTACTAGCATGAATTCACCAAAGATAAATCAGGCCTGAGCAAACTGATTGGTTCATATGAGGAAATCACTGGATTTGTGGATGCAGAGAGAGTAGTGGGTGCTGTTTATCCATCCATTAGCAAGGCTTCAACATGGTCTCTCATCCTTAAATCCAGATTAGAACACTGTGGTCTAGAGGAATGGACTACTAGACGGGCCAAAAACATGGCTTAAAATGGTAATAGTTAATTGTTTATATTACATCTGGAAGCTGGTTACAAGTAGAGTAACAAGGATCAATACTAGTTTAACATCTTTATCAGTGACCTGGAGGAGACAACAGAGTGTACTCTCATCAAGTCTGCAGACTACTTCAAATTGGGCGGTACAGTCAATATGTTCAATAGCTGGGAAGCTATCCAGAGAGACCTAGACAGGCTGGAGGAACAGGCCAGCAGGAACTTCAGGAAATTCAGCAAGAACAAATGCTATGTTCGGTCTAGCTAATGTAATYCTGAGCTTTATCAGGAGGAACGCAGCCAGTAGATCAAGAGATGTAACTATTTCCCTTTAYTTGGCACTTGTTAGACCACATTTGRAATAGTGTCCCATTTTGGGAGCTCCAGTACAGGAAAGACATTAATAAATTGGGCAAGTCCAGCAGAGAATCACAAAGGTAGTGAGGGAGCTGGAGCACTTGCCCTATGAGGAAAGGCTGAGAGACTGAGAGATCAAGGCTTGTTCAGCCTAAAGAAGAGAKAGCTCTGTGGGTACTTGACAGCAGACCCCCAGTGTCTGCATGGAGATTACCAAGAAGACAGGGCCAGACACCTTACTAGGGTGCATGGTATGAGTATGACAGAGAATGGATAYAAACTGAAAGACGAGAGGTTCAGATTTATGTTTTTGTCAAGTTTTTGACAGTTAAAAGTCTGACTGTTCCATGAGGAGAGTCAAGCAGTGGAACAGACTGTCCAGAGAGATTGTGCAGTCTTCATCCTTAAAGATTTTCAGGACCTAAGTGAAAAAAGCTCTGAGTATCCTGGTCTTGAGTCAGAGCTGATCCTGCTTTGAGCAGGAGGTTGGATTAGAGATCTCCTATGGTCCTTTTCAGTCTGAAAGACTGTSGTTCTGTGATCGTTACAGACACATGGCTATAATCACCTTCTTGCTTACACACACACACACTTAAGCTTTCTGCTTAAAAATACAAAATCACTGAGTTGTCTTATACTGTCTAAAGTCATCTATTGTAAAAAGTAATCCACTGACCTATATAGTGCCAGAATAAAGGTTGTCGCTACTGAGCTTCTTCCCCCTCCCTTTTATAAAAATTCCTTCTTTGTGCAGTGTGAGAGTTATAAATTTTACACCTAAATTCAGCTGTCATTTTCCCAAGGCAATATCAAGGCACATTAAAGTCTTTAGAACTGACAAAGAATTCATGTTCAAATCAAAATGAGTTTAATGGAATTTTCTATTCTTAACTGTGGGGGGGGGGAGGAGTTTCTACTGAATGTTCTATTTTGCTTCACCCAGATTGTGTCAGTCATCTACTTCATAAATAGAGTGAGTAGGAGAAAAGAAGGCATTTTGCCAGGCAAAGATGACCCAGGAATACAAAACTATGATTAGCTTCTTTTTAAGAAATTAACAGTAACGAGGTGGGTAAGATACATTTATTAAACATTAATGACACACTTACTTGGTTACAACCACTCCCTACACATCTAACCAGCTCCAGGAACCTACTCACTTGTTTCTCCACCCACCTCACTTAGCACCACTAATCTAGGTGGCACTTAAAGAGAATGCCTCCTGTCAGTGCAATATTGTACTACTGCTACTAATTTCTAAGTATGTGAGTGTAGGAGCCTTTGGCCTCAGAAATTCACGTTTATCTGAGCCATCCAAACCTCTCAAGYGTGAGAGACTGGGCCAAAAATCCCCAAAGATGGCTGTTCTTGTGAAATTGCCACTATTACTTGCTTAAGTGAGGCTGGAAAACAAGCAAACAAAAAAGACTGACATGGAAAAAGMCAAAGAGCTTTTACAAATTATAAGTCAGGATCAGTATTGTTTCAGGTCTCACTCCTTTGAAATGCCCTCTTGGGAAGAGTGGGAATATAATTTACTTCAGGTCCATCTCCCACTGATAGGCAAAGTCACTGAGAAAGCAAYGTCACGCAAGCTACAGCAAAACAGTAAGCCTGCCAAAATCCTGAAGCCTTTGCAATCAGGCTTTGAGGCAGGTCACAGCATTTAGGAAGCAGCACTAAAAGATTGTCTGTTTGTGGCAAAGCATAGGCTATCTCTCAGTGCTGATATTACTCAACCTCACAGTAGTTTCCAGCAGTCAAGTCTCTCAGGGTTGCTGTCCCACTTAAATGACATTTATAAAGGTAGCCTTTATAATTGTACAATGAAGTACTATTATGAGGATCCAAAGAGTGGTAATGGTCAATTGTTTCTCTTTTAAGGACTACTGGAAAAAAACTAAACAGGGTCACAAGTGTACTCCATTTAACAGATGTGTGGGTTATTTTGGATTCTGAAAAATCCTGTTCTACACTGGTATAGATTGCAAGTGAAAACAAATGTGGTAAATGCTGACTTGTGTATGTGAAAGCACAATACCTGTGTCAAATCATTTSTGTAACCCTAAGGCTTAAAGTCCAGCAGAAGCAGAGCCATGCCAGCAGGTTCTACGTGTAGGTGTGGAAAATACCATCCCCTTGAAGTGCAGAACACCATAGACAATACTAGACTTCAGTGGTTAATTGCTGAAGCTGAGGCAACGCGTAACATTAACATTTCTTACTCCAGGTTAAATAAATGCCAAGTTAATGCATTTATAAAGGTTTTTCTGGAAATTCTTTAAAAGTCTGTTCCACGATAAGTGAGTTTTATATGTTGGTTCTAGAGTTTCTTCTGGATGTCCTAGTATTTCCAATCAGTTTCTACCATAGCTTATCTGGCAGTCAATAGATTCAAGGCAAAACAAACTCCAATCAGAAAAGTCCATAGGAGAAGTGCAACTTTAACTGTCGGGCTAATTTGTAAGCGAGACTTGAGTTTTGTGAAGGAAAAAGCAATCAGTTTTCTTTCTTTGTTTAAATGAAAAAAAATAATGTTATATTCATACAGAAAAATCTCCATAGTTAATGTTAGGCCTTATCTATGTTAGWAGTAGTTCAGCAGTAGAATAACAAAAATAAATCTAAATAAAGTTAATTTAATTCAGACACAAACACACACCAAGTAGTTTAGGTTAATGCAATTCAGACAATTCTGAAAGATATTTCAGTTCCAAACTCCTACCGATTTTTTAAATCATTCCTGTTTTCCAAAGTAAAGAGTATTTTCCACAAGACAATGTCATCTCAATAGTCCTGTAAAGATCTTGTCTAATTTTAAGAATGTGAAATATCCAAGGATTTTACTCTCTGCATATTGTCTTATTTTGAAGAGAAAAACAGACTTACAAAAATGTTTTAATTTTTGGATAACCTTGTTATTCATATATATAGAAATTATTGCAGAACTAGGGGATGCTAAATATTTTAGGCATACTTTGATAGGTCAGTGAAAAAACTAAGCTTGCCCTTTGTTACGTTATCACACAGTRTTATGAAGTTTAATATCTTAGATAAGTAAGTGGTAGTTTTACCACTGAAATGAGATTACCTAGAGTGATGCTGTTTAAGTCCTAGGAAGAAAAAAAAAATCATTTTATAGTTGAAATGTAGAGAGGCTGGAATATTTTGGGGACCTCTTCTCTGATCCAGACCTCCTGCACAGTTATGAGCACATTCCTTATCTGCACTGTGTTTCTACATTTATTAATGAAAGAAAGTGCTTTGTTTCCCTCTTCTAYCTCCTCAATTTTTACTCATTATTTCTATATTTTGTTCCAACCTGAAAGAACATTCCATACTAAATGCTCTCAAAATCAGTGGAAATATCTAGGGTGTAAAAAACTAGATGTCTGCATAATGGTAGGTCTGTGTTAACAGCATTTTCTTGGTATAAATTTGTCAGTGTTAGAGCCAGAAAAGAATCAGTTTGTGTTCTAAGTTTGTGTCTATTCTTGGAAACATCTAGCTATATCTAGGTCTCTCCCATCCCAACTGACATACTCTGCTGGTAAAGCATAGTTTAACTTTCKTTTAAGATTACACAGAACTAGGATTCTTTACTGTAAACTGAGAATGTTTCTTTATTTTGTACATGTACTGCATGTAGCCTAACAGAAATCCTGTCCTAGTCTGACTTTTGGGTACTTCCCTAATACATAGTATTTCCAGCACAGACATAGGTTATAATAGCGTAAAGTGATAGAATAGGAAAAGTAACAGTGCTGATTTAACAGGCTAACAAAAAGGCCCAGTCTATTTTGAACCTACCTCTGCATTCAGAGCCTGACTCCATTGAAGTCAATGAAAATACTCTAATTTATTTCAATGCCCCATGGATTAGGTCTTAATAAACTTCTAATTTTTCAATCTGTTGTTTGATCTGGCTAATTCTAGAAGTGATAGCAGCATGAAATTGCTAAACACTTGAAAGGTTGTTGTCAAGTAAGTGCAAACATGAAATTCGACAGCATAAATCCATCCTAAGYAGTAAGCAATAATGTCACTCTTCCCCAAAATATTACCATTCATGTTTTCATATTACTAACTGAAGAGAATGAATAGGATTAGATGTCTTGTGTTCTTTCAGTCCAGAKCCCACTGTTCAAAAACTTTGTTTTCCAAATAGATTGCACTCCCTCCACTTTCTTATTCAGTACCAGTACCACAAGAATAGATATAAAACACCTAGCCCATTACTGGTATTTCTGTTAAGCATTTTGCAAAAGGCTCATATGAAAATTGAAGTCATCTAAGATGATAAGCACAGAATTCCTGGTTTTGATGGGAATCAAAACAACAGGACAACAGCAACACTACAAACTGGCAGAAACAGACTGAAAGGTCCACAATGAATTTTTGAATATTTTTCTAAGCTGGCGATTCTTGGCAGAGAAAGTCTTGGAATTTTACTCCTTGTTTTGCTTACTGCACTGGACAGTATACTGCAAATATAAGTATAGAGCTATAAATAATGAAGAGTATATTGCTGCTAGCAYAAGGCTAACTAGGTAGACCTGTATTACTGTGGACAGATTTAACATCTGCTAAGAACATCAGTAGCTGATGTCACTGAATGTAACATACCATAGTGAGGATGACCATCCTCAGTTCCTGCTATTTAGTAAAGCTCCAAAAGGATCATGTTTCTCCTTAAAATCTGAAACACAATGAAAATTGGTGAAATCTTCACTGTGCAGTGAACCGAGCTCAAGGCTTGAAGGTCAGGAGAGTGTATCCTTCTACACTTTGTAGCCTACCCACAGTTGGACTCTATAACAATGTACTTCTCCGTGTGACAGGTTTCTCTATTAAAACATAAATCATAGAATCGTAGAATCAGTAAGCTTGGAAGGGACCTCTGGAGATCATCTAGTCCAACCTCCMCGCTCAGCAGGGTCACCTACAGCATGATAGACAGGGTTGCATCCAGGTGGGCCTTGAGTATCTCCAGAGAAGGAGACTCCACAACCTCTCTGGRCAACCTGGTCCASTGCTCTGTCACTCTCACAGGGAAGAAATTCCCCCTCCCGTTCAGGTGGAACTTCCTGTGGTTCAGTTTCTGCCCATTGCCTCTTGTCCTGTCACAYGGGACAACTGAAAAGAGTTTGTCCCTGTCTCCCTGACATCTTCCCTTCAGATACTTATACACAYTGRTAAGATCCCCCCTCAGCCTTCTCTTCCCCAGGCTGAAGAGGCCCAGCTCTCGCAGMCSTTCCTCAGAGGGCAGATGCTCCAGCCCTCTGATCAYCCTCGCAGCCCTGCGMTGGACTCTCTTCAGTAGCTCCATGTCTCTCTTCTACTGAGGAGCCCAGAACRGGACACAGKACTCGAGATGAGGCCTCAGTAGGGCTGAGSAGAGGRGCAGGATCACCTCCCTTGACCTGCTGGCAACACTCTTTCTAATGCAGCCCAGGATACCTCTGGCCTTCTTGGCCACAAGGGCACGTTGCTGGCTCATGGTCAACTTGTCATCCACCAGCACTCCCAGGTCCTTCTCTGCAGAGCTGCTTTCCAGTAGGTCAGCCCCCAGCTTGTACTGGTGCCTAGGGTTATTCCTCCCTAGGTGCAGGACTCTGCATTTGCCCTTGCTGAACCTCAGGAGGTTCCTCTCTGTCCAACTCTCCAGCCTGTCCAGGTCCCTCTGAATGGCAGCACAGCCCTCAGGTGTATCAGCTACTCCTCCCAGATTGGTATCATCGGCAAACTTGCTGAGGCTATAGGCCAAGATCTACCAACAGGCTCCCAAGTAAGGTAAGGATCCCAACGCACCAGCAAGGTGCATTTTATACACAAACAACAGATGACTAAGCAAAAATCCAATTAAACTTACTTATCAGTTCAGACAGAAGTCCATCTGTCCTTCAGAAAGCTAGAAAGGCAGCTGTAAAAATCCCCACCTTAAACAAAAACAAATAACTCTCTAAGATAGGTTCTTTGTATTCTCTTAATTTTTTTCTCCTAGTTCCTTCCATTACTTTCTCATGAGATGGATGCTCCAAATTTTCCTTGCTACTACCTCAGTTACTCTGTATGTATGTTCTGTTGTGCAAGTTAGCTCCTAAAAGCAAGTGTTCAACAAGAACAACTAAGGTAACTTAAAAGAAGTCAATAGATTTTGGTTCTTTTATTCCCATCTTCAAATTAAACACATTACAGGAAGGAAAATAAGATTTGGCTTAAGCAGGTAGACTGTAATTTTGCAGTCAGAATCAATAGGACCTTCCCCTCCATTATGAGTTAAGATCAGGTGCTTAAACACACACACTTTGCACAAAATAAAAGTAACTCTAGAAATAAGRCTGAGGTTCTGAAGAATAGAATCACCTAACTCTGGTCAACGCAATCATAACATTTGCTAGCTTAAGATAACAGAATGAACAACACTGTACTATATTGAAGTAATGTAACTTATTTATATTACCACTGTTCTACAAAGGTGAGATTTTGTACTAGCACATTCCTGGATGATTTTGCATTCTGACATTACTTTGTTAAAATCTCTTTTGCCTTCTRGGTAGTACCACCAGCATGAGTATGATTTCAAAAAATTGAATAAAATGAATTAAAGAGAGCATACCAGTCATCAAGTACATAAACCTTCATCACTGGAAAAATCAATCTCTCCGACTTCGAACAGATGAATGCTACCTTGGACAAAAATGTTAGGCAATGACAGGGTTTGTCCTTCAGAATAACAGGAATGCATTTGTGGAGATGTGAGAATTGCTTTTTGTCTACAAGAGCTCTAGGGTTAAACAAAATGAGGAAAGATTAGTTGCCTTGGGAACTACACTGCCTCCTCAGCTCCTCACATTACTTACTCCCTTAGCTCGCTGCCTATTCAACAGATGCTTACAYGAACACAGACACACAAATAGATTCTGTGCTATCGTTTTCAAACATTTTGTGTTCACATATCAATCTTTTGCACTGCGGAAGAGTTGAAGCCCAACAAGAATAAAATAGCACAGTGAGRAGGGTGGAGACTCATCTGCATGACAAAGCAGGCAGTCTTAAGTCTTGYAGGTACAGAGAACTGGTCAATGTCTTGATCTGTCAATGTCTTGTCAATGATCTGGTTTCACTTGGAAGTTGGGAACAGTGCTTACGAGTTTGCTACATCACTGTAGTTGACTGTGTGAGGGCTTCTATAGCTAAGTTTCTGCCAAGTCCAACAGATTAGTTTATATCACTACCAAAGGCTTAGTATTAACCTGCTTTGCTCTGCTGCAAAACTGGCTAGGCAGTACCCACTCACTCAGATGCAGAAGGAAGGAGGTTTAAGATAATAGTGTATCTCCCTGTTTTTACTTACCCACTCTTACCTGAGGTGCTGAACTAGACTGTAACATTGTGAACTGGCTTAGTATGCAYCACCACATCTAACATGGCCATAGATTTGATCTGTCAGATGGAAGGGAAGAGAGAAACTTGGTAAGGCATCCAAAAATCTGCGTGTATCATTTTATGATACACTGCACAATTTCAGTTAAAGTAAYCCCTACATATGTTTAACTCCAAAACTAAGACCCTAATGGTCCTACTTCTCTTCCACCCCAACTCTTGGCTGCATGATAAAAGGTCAGAGTCATAAAAATCGAGAACTGAAAACTTCTCACATTACGGGGCTTTGCACAATTCTGCGTTTACTTACAYGTTTCCCACATGTGCACCAGTGCTAGGAAACCTATGTTATTTTAATCCTGTTTTATTTTCTTCACGAGGCCTCTGCTCTTTCACGCAGTATCTAAAAGGAGAGTAAGCAGGTTGACTTCTTCCCGATGATCAATGAGAGCTCCAGGCTTTTGCTTAGCATGCACTGTGCTTTGAAAATACAGGACCAAAGGTAAGGCAAGGACATCAGAAGACCTATTGACTAAAATTYGAGATCTATAGATGAAGAAATAGTTCGGTCTTGACAGTCGGCCCTTTCTCTGTTCTGTGTTCAGCTGGGTCCAGAAATAGAGCCCCTTCTTCCTTGAGGTAATTCAGTCTCAAACCTGGGGTAGATGGTGCTTTCCTCTCAAGCACGAGCGCTTTACATGAGGCCAT
Source organism: Rhea americana (assembly GCF_003343005.1). Taxonomy (NCBI): domain Eukaryota; kingdom Metazoa; phylum Chordata; class Aves; order Rheiformes; family Rheidae; genus Rhea; species Rhea americana. The sequence continues at coordinate 681,774 of NW_028186360.1, read as the reverse complement.
AGACTCGATGCAATTAGAGTGTTTACCCAGGGAAGCACAGCTCTCCTGGGCTGCGGGTGCAACTTTGAGCATTCTTCCTAAACTCAGCAAGCAGAGTCTTCAGGATCCCAGAGGGAGATCCAGAAACAAAGAACAAATAATCAGTAATTCCATCTGAAAACTTTAGTGTACACACTCTGCCCTAAGCACATGTGGGTCTCTAGGACAGAACTGTGTGATTTATTGAAGGAGGATATTCAGAATATCCAATATGCTTTATCTCCCTCCATCTGTAGGTTACAGAGAGAGGGAAGCTTCCCCAGTGAGCAACCCAGAGCAGAAGCTTTATCAAAAGRGCCTCTCCTTGAGGAGTTAGGAGGAATCAAGTATTGGAGGACAGCAGAAAATAAGTAATTCAGTGCCCAGAGGCAGGTGCTCTATGTACTTCCCCTCACATTGTATTACTTGTCTAGATTAATTTTGCATGTGGCTTTTAAAAAGCTGCTATGATACATAATCTAAACAAGAAAATAACAAATGAACAACTATTGCTACAAACATAGTCCATACCATCTCAGGATACTCACAGGAAGAACTGCCCTCTCTCTGGCTCCTGCCTGGTCCTTCCGGCCTCTTTTCATCTACTGCTTGTGGCACCACAAGCTTTTGTGTAACSATATGATAAATTGGTAAAATAAAATAGTGGTGAAGTTTAAAACTTCTCATTTCCCTGAGTTTGTTGATCAAATGATCACAAAAAATAGTTTTGCTGTCATAAGGGAGGAAAGCAGCACTGGGGTTGGAGTGTAGGAAGGTGAGAGGGCAAACCCAGGGTAAAGTATTTATGAAGTTATGAATGGTATATCCACATCGACAATTTTCTGCAAATAACAGAAAAATGTCCTTCAAGGGCATCAGCTGAGAAATAACTTACAAAAAGTCTAAGCAAATGTGAATAATACTGAAAAGGCAGTACCACATAGTAACATAGAAAGGATAATTCAGCCAAAAGGCTTCATAATAATAAGAGCCTCTGTTTAGTTTAGTTCCACCATAGTCAGCTTAGTCTTGACTGGTTCTGCCCATGAGGCAGAAAATACAAGATAAGAGTAGTATTTAAAATCACCATATAGCATAGTTCAAATGAAACTCAGCTCTGAACTGAGTAAATACATCCAAAACCATATACGTATACGCTCTGTTTACCCAGTAATTAAAACAGGTGCTTTAAAAAGTAAATAAATAAATAAGACAACAACCCACTCACTGACACTGTCTCCTGCATTTCCCTCCAGTTTTTATAAATATACTTAGAAATCAGACAAGGGAAAGACAGAAAGTGCTTTTGGCACGTAGGCAATGGAGGTAGCAAAGACTAAAGTCCAAAATACCGTTTCTTCCTGGCCTCACTTACACATTCATACCTGTGAATACAACTCTACAGTTCTGAACTATAGTAGAATCTTGAATGTTGAGTGCTACTCACTGGAGGGGCTGATGTAAGAAACACTGTTCTGCTGGTTCAGCTATTGACCTGAAAATTGGAACCAACTCAAATTAGAATTTTCTGAAAGTCAGAGAAAAACAAAATAAATAAAGCTAACTTTCTCATCAACTCTTTATCATTTGATCATATATGACTTTTTAACAAAGTGTTTAATTTTGTACTGTGCTATGAAAATCTGAGGTCAAGACCTTCCCATCTGAAATCAGCAGTAAAACAGGGGCTACAAAGATGTGCAGGGCCTGGAGCATCTCCTCTATGAGGAAAGGCTGTGAGAGCTGGGCCTGGAAAASACTGGAAGGGAATCTTATCAATGTCTACAAAAAGCTTAAAAGGAGGGTGTCATGGGGATGAGGTCAAACTCTTTTCAGTAGCGCCATGCAACAGGACAAAAGGCACAAACTGAACCACAAGAAGTTCCGCATGAATATGAGGAACTTTACTGTGAGAACAGTAGAGTGCAGRAACAGGTKGCCTGGAGAGGTTGCGGAGTCTCCTGCTCTGGAGATATTCAAAATCCACCTAGATGTGATCCTGTTTAACATGCTGTAGGTGACCCTGCTTGAGCAAGGGAGTCGGACTACATGGTCTCCAGAAGTCCCTTCCAACCTCAACCATTCTGTGATTTTGTGAAAACTGCCATTGCTTCAGTAAAGCTACAGTTTCATCCAGAGATAAATTTGGTCCCTTGATGCATAATTTTAGTGATTAATTCCCTAAAATAATAAGGAAGAACTCTAATATTTCCCAGAGTACAAAAAAAGAGAAACGGGTTCTCCATGAAAAAGAAAGGCACTAGTAGAGGCAAGACACCCTCAAGATTCTCTGTTATTTTTAACATTTTTATCTACATCTTCCATTGACCAGAAATACTAAGAAAATCCCACTAGAGGCTGATCTTGTAGCATTTCAATTGAGAAGTACTAGAATAAGATGTTCAGTCCACATTTGCTGAACCAAAGCATGCTTCCAGTTCAGACAGTTGTAATTAATAGAGCAAGAAAACTCACTTTCGAATGTGTATTAATGAAACACATGAACACATGTACATATAGCTTGTGGTGGGTAGTGATGAAATTGCTAGTATAACAGTAATTGGATCTGATTTACTTTGTAAGGGGGATTAAAGCATGATGTTTATGTGTTCTGAGAGGAACACACTTCATCTCTGACAGTTCCTATTTGGAAATCATATAGTCTTTCARAATCTTTTTGATGAATACAATTTTTAGGATGTATAAAAGCAGTATTTCTAATTCACCTAAATATATTCCTAGATGTTCTTTTCATACATATGGTAGAGAGGCATTCATTATTCTTATCATGGAAGTGGAACATGCCCACCTTTTTAGCCCTCAGAACAATGGTATTGTCAGTATGGTATTTAACTTAAGAGAATAGGGAAAGAAAAAGGAAGAGAAATTTTGGTAAATGAGAAACCTATAAAATCAAAATCCTTTCATGGTTAAGCTAATGTGAAGTTTAAAATCATGATCATCATTTTTCACTAATCAAAATAAATTTTCCATCACAGAAAAGTCATTTTTGTATTGAATTTTATTTAGATTATATGAAATTTTAAGCTATGACACATTGACCATCAAGTAGCTAAACTTATGTACCAAAAAAAGATTGAATTCAATATTAGTTTAAATCTCTCGTATTCATTTTTCAAGAAGAAATACTTTCATTAATGGCTAAAYATGGAGTAAAAATAGAGGCCAATAAGTTCCATGTTTATAGATAATGTATTATTTCCGCATACATTAAAACTGGAGATTAGTTTGGCTTTTTGTTAAATTGTTTATTTCCCATGCTACCTCCAGGATTTGTTACTATATTGTATKCTATTTCACAATGCTATGTAAAACAAATGTAACTCATTCATTTCAAATCGCATATTCATTTACCTATACAGYACCTCTGCTATTAACCGTTTGCTTCACTAACAAATTCCCTTGAGAATCTTTTCAAGTCTCATTGATACTGCACCATAAATTACAYTGCACACTTCAAATTTCTTTTTTTCAAAGCATTCAGTATTCTGAAGAACAAAAAGAAATTTCGCTTCCTAGGAAACACCGTGACTTAAATCTGATTTCAAAAGACCTATCTGGAAGAGCACTAAAAATTTCAAGAGAAATGATAAGAAAACAACATAGAAAAGACAACACACAAAGACTGTTTGAGAACAATATCTAAGGACTGTTGCTTTCAGACAGGTCTCTATTTCAATTATTCTCTGGTGTCCTTAAATCATTCACCATGTTTCAGAAGATGAGAGTATGACAGAAGAGTTATATGCACTGGGAATTCAGTTTGCTGTGTTTCATTCATTACAGGTGACTGTACTACCCACAGAAAACATCTTATCAAATGAATATTACCCATATTTTCTACTTCTTGAAGAGTTGAATTTGAATAGTTTAAGAAAAAAATCATGTTTAATGCAACCRTATGAAAGAGGACAGAAGACCACATAGCCTGGCCCTCTCAAGCTGCTGCTCCTTTTAAAAGCAGTGCCCAGYTGGTCCAAGCGAGAAGAGAGGCCAAATGCCAGCAGCATACAAGGCGGTGGGAAGCAGTAGGGATGCAAGGGCAAGYGGTGTTGGGATACACCTGAGAGCTTGCCGAGGCAACGTCTTATAACCCTCTTCTATCTGCCCCTTGCCTCCACAGAGTCGTATGTGGTCAGCACAGTGCCCTGCTGCTGTCACCAGTGACCTCATAGCCCACTGTCCTGGGTGCCTTAWAAAAAAGGACATTTGTGAGTGGCCCCTAGCTCACCAAACTTCTGACTACTGCCAGGCCAAGGGCATTCGGAGCAGGCAGAGCACAGTGAAGCAGAAGGGAGCTGCTGCCCCTCTTCTGGGGGCGTAGCACACCAAGCTTCTGTGAAGAACGGACCAGATAGTGCACGTTGGCAGAAAGAGGGAACGAATTATGAAGAAAAATCTGTGGGACAAAATCTCGTCCCTCAAAAACATCACGAGTCTTTCCCCCAAACCCAACGTGGATCCTCTAAAAGAAGAGGCCATGGAGCCCATGGAGGTGGACTCTCCAAAAGAAGATGCAGTTGAACCAACAAAGGTTGACTCACCTCCAGAAAAACATCCTCAGCATACCCTGGCTCTGCATGCAATGCCCTCCACAAACTGATGGCAAGATTTTCCCTGGATGGCCAGGGCCTCTCAAACCCTGCAATCTGTGGCCAGGGGCCTGTAGGCGGTTCATCCCTGCCCACCAGACACTAGCCCAGAGTGGACAGAGATGTYGGTCATCCTGCAGGCAGGAAAAGTAGGCATTAGCTCAGCCACTGGCCCATTTCTTCTCAATGGCATTCAATAAAACAGTTGTTGACTTCCCAGTCCCATATGAGCTCTACTTTCCTGTCCTGCACTGGCCCCAGCCCCTGCAGCGTGCAGAACGGGSATCTCTTCTACCCTGAGCCCTGCAGGAAATGGGAGGACAGGGTCTGGCTTTCTTGGGGCTGTTGTGCTGGAGAAGCAAAATGAGTCTACCAGAGTGGTCACCCCAGCCAGATGGGGCTTAGGGGAATGTGTGTGAGGGGAGGTTCAGGCTTTGGGCTCATGGCAGAGGGCTGTTGTCTTTAGCTCCTTCTTTCTTCAACTTCCTAAGCAGCAGTTGAGGAGAGCCTTCACAGGGTGCACAAAACAAAACAAGAGATCCATCTCAACAGCTCTTGGGAGAATTGTCCCTTTGGAGAAGCCAAAACCTTTGCTTTTGGTGGAAGCTCAACTGRATGGTCCCTCCCCTTTGCTTCCACAACAGTTCTTTGCAGGATGGGGCTCATCCCTGAAAATGGCCCAAGCATTTGCTCCTCTGTCTTGCACTTGGGAGCCTGCCTGTTGAGCTCCCTGCCCAATCTCTGCCATCCTGCACTCAGTAGCGCCTGCAACAACAGGCACCTTTGCCAGCAGGTCCTGCTTCGGCACCCCAGCACTGTTGCTCTCCAGACTTGCTGTCAAGGCTGGGAGCCTCTGGGGCTCTCCCTTTGCAGCTATGCTGGACAATCAGCATTGGGTTTCTGGATCCTGTATGCTCATCACCATCTCAGGTCTGTTCATTTGACATCCTGAGCTTCTCTCTCTCTCTCTCTCTTTCTCTCTCTCTCTTCAAAGAGGTCATGAAAGAAGTCAGCTGTGTGCTACTGAGACTTGGTGCRTTTTCTTGGGAGAAATACAATTAGGTCTTGTGAAAGGGACTGTTTCCTTGGACATATGGAGCCTCTACAGAGAACATTTTCCTCTAAAAACACATTCTTTGGCTGTAGACCATCACCAGCACAGCCATCTTTGGTTTGGGGAAATTACCCAAATGCTTCTTTTCTGACAGAGAGTCCTAAAGTAATTCCTACTAGCTGTAGTTTGCTGTGGGAGTATATGTTTCTACTCCTGGAAATATGTTGCAGAAAAGTTTGCTGCTTGTTCACAGCTGCTTGACTCCATGGAAGTGGAGGCCAGGTTCTGCTCTGGCAGCACCCAAGAGAGCAAGCTTGCAGTTCTTGGTCTGTCCTTCTCAACAGACAGACCCCTCTCAGGGAGTCTGTTCTTCACTTCTCTTTATTGTGTCATCCAGTGCTGCAGTAGGCTCCTGCATGAAGTGGGCTGAAAGAAAACAGTAGGTAGCCTAAGAGAGAACATACCTCCGAGTAATCACCTCCAGCTCCATTAGCATAACTCAGAGGTTTTGCCATGGCTATAGAGACTGTAGGAAGCCACAGTGCCAGGAGAAGCGGTGACCCRAGTACTAGATGACTTCATACCTCCCTTTTTTCCTCACAACTCTTCCTTAACCTTGTCAACTGTCAACTTTCCCTTAGCAGAAGCAAAGGGCTTTCAGTTAGGTGTGCAGGGGACACCTCCCCTGCAAAGGTATTTGAGAAGGAGCACATCATGTGGACTTGCCTGAATACCTGGGAAGTGGAGAGAGAAATCACTGACTCAGTTGTGCTTGGTCTACAGGCTCTTCCCTGGGGCACCAATGAAGTTTCTGTAGTGCTTGCATAGCCCACACCCTGCAGAGCAGTCTGAGAACTTATTTCTTCATGTCTCCCCTTCTGTCATAGTCTCTGCTGACCACAGTAACAGCCATCATCACATGTTCAGGAACAGAGCCTGCCCCTCAGAAAGCATGGCCCTCTCCAGCTGCTGCTCCTTTGAAAGGAGTCCAGCAACGCTGCCCAGCAACCAGTCAGATACCTTTACTCAGAGCTGGGCTGCTTCTTTGAGGCAGGCTTCCAGCACACTCAGTAGACACAGCTTGCATTACCTTCAGGTACACTGAACCCACTGAACTCCAGGCTACTGAAGGGCTGCCTTATATGCTAGTTGGGAGTAGGTGTGTGGGTGCGTTTAACCCAGCACAGCTGTGTTCTCTGCCTGAATGGGCCTGACTCCGATGTTCTTCAGTTTAGGTAGGCCCAGCCTAGTTCCATGGCAGAAACAATTGTTGTTTTCCACAAGACAGCAGCTCTCCTTTCTTTCCTAAGATCACTCACTGCTAGAGAACAGGAACCTCAAAACAGCTTGCAGGCCAAATCTCTCAAATGCACGCCAATCACTACTAAAGCCTGGGGGTATGATGGGAGCACGCAGCTGCATTTRTACTGCAGATTACTCTGGCATCAAACTCTTCTCATCCCTTTGATCTCTGGACTCTCCCAGTCACTCTCTGTGGCATTCCATAGCCATGGATTCAGCCTCAACACCTTCATCCATCGTCCCATCAGTGGACCTCAGGAAGTTCATGTCAAGTTTACCACAAGTGTCTGAAGAGGAGGTTATCCACAGAGTCAGCAGCTGTGCTCCTGCTTCTCRTGCTTGCTGCCCTCTTGAGCTGGCATAGGCCGTGCCCTGAGCTAAGAATGCATCTGCCTCATCCTATCTGGATCGCAAGCATCCTCGTGGCAAGGGCTGATGACAGATGCAGCTGCATCTCTGATGCTCACACACCACATGCTATCACAAAATCTTTCTTTGTTCTTGTCCATCATGTCAGTTGCTCTGGTACTTCCAATGCATTCATGCAAAARCACCACATAAGACGGACACAGGGAAGGAAGGAAGTCTCTTGCTTTGTGCCCTTTGCCATTGATCTGTGAGGAGAAGTGCAGGGGAGTCAGCCAGTGGCTTCCTCAGCCTGAGACAGCCCTTCAAAGGAAACTGTTAGCCAGTAAGCACCATGACAAACCATGACCTGCTCTGCTTGCAAGTCTCCTCTGCAGAGCTGTGCTTTTCACATCTTGTTGTGAAGTATTATAGTTCTCTTTAGATTTTGCTACCTTTCCTGTTGATCATTCCCCCTGCAAAAATACACTCTGACTCAACTAGGAGCTCTCTTGGGATCAGAGCAACTTCCCAGCCAGTTTGGAGCCAAAGATGGGATCTCAGACTGCTCCTGTCACACCACTCCTGTGAAACGCGCACTTGCCAAGCAGCAAGAGCATCAGATGCAACATGTGTCCTTACATTGTTGCTGTGATGTTGCAACACTTTCTCCGAAGTTGCAGGCAATTAAGGAGTCTGCTCCTGTTACCCATGAGACAAAATGCCCAGATTCCCTTGGAAAGGCAATGCGCAGCTGGTACAAGTCAGAAGGGAGGCCAAATGCCAGCAGCATACGAGGCAGTGGGAGACAGCAGGGATTCATCAAGGGCAAGTAGTGCCAGGACACACCTGAGAGCTTGCGCTGAGGAGATAACCGGCCCAGGGGACAAGGGGAGAGCAGCGAAAGTCACTGTCCCTGGTGCACCAGTGAAGTTTCTGTGGTGCTTGCATACCTTACGCTYTGGAAAATATGATTATCTATTCATGATTTCATTGCAGAAAAAAAAAAAAACACTCTCCAAGACTCCACACATACATAGTATTTGAACCTGCACAGTAGACTCCGCTCTGTTGCCTGCACGTGGAACCATGAACAAAGTCTGTTCTTCCACAGATCCATCCCTCCAACAGATGCACTTCCRTGCAGCTGATAAAACAAACTATGTCAACTTATACAACAGACTATGCCTTTAATCTCACTTCTTTACAAAATCTGGATATTTTCTTTTTTGTTTTCTCAAGGTAGATACCATCTCTTCTTAAACAGACACAAATACCTATCATTCCTTTTCCTGCTATTATTTTATCATAACAATGTCAATATTCATCTTAGCAGTGAAAATCAATTGATGAATAGCTAAAAAAAGGTTATTTTAAACTCAGTTTTAAAAGAATAGTTGGTTGCATTTTAAAAAGCTCACTCTGAGGTCGAGTCCTTACACTCGTAAACAAGGTTTTAGAAGTCCCTTAGGCACTTATACACTGAAAAGCATGATGTGCAAGAATTCACAGTATTTCTTCCTTCTGTAATTTACTAAGAAATATATGTCCCTAGAGTTAGAAAGCAATAGGTAAGACTGTGACACCTTCTGATTCTACGAAGAGCACTATGATGTTCAAAAGTCAAAAAAGGAGTATATTCTGAAATAAAAACAATAGCCCACGTCAGTTCAGATACTGGGTATCAACAAACTGCCATTCATTCAGAATTCTGAAAGAAAAGTATTTTTTAAGCAGTTTATGCATCATACTACAACCTTAGCAGKCCCTGAAGGGGGAAAGAAGATGGGTATCTTCTGTAGCTACACAACAGGAAAAGCAAATTGATATTACTAGCAGACTACTCTCTCTCCCCACATAGAAGAGAAAGTCCCTATTAAATTGTGTTTCTCACTTTGATTCCTAGGCTTTTTTCCATCCTCCTCATAACAGCTCTCATAACAGCTCTCAAGTGTTTGCTGTGAATAGCCTTACCTTCCTGCTTGTTTTTCTTACAGTGCCCATTAAACCAAACCAACATAGTCATATACAAACTTTCTAATAAGGCACRCAGTATTCGTGGTGCGGCTGTTCATTTCTATTCCTGTCACAGTCACAGAGATTTTCAAGGAGTTTTACAGAAATTGAATACAACTCAGGAAAAAATATTGAAAAAACAGCTAATACTATTAGCAATGTTTCTTTATATATAAGCATATTTTTAAGTCTTCACATAACATTTAACAAAGAAACACGTTTTTGGAAATACAAAACCCTTTTTTTTAAAGCCTACTGAAATCACCAGCAAAAAGAAATAAMTTGGCTTGAAAATAGAATAGATTGCTCTATTTTCAACTCTTGCTGACTTTACAGAACTTTTCTATCAAGAATCATGATACTCAAAGGCAATAACTCAGACCAACTCAACAAGAATAATAAATGAGAACCAACTTTCTAGCCTAAAGTTTGATCCTATTATAAGACAAAGTAGTGGGTTGGTCTGGGGTGTATGCAGATGTGTACTGTTTTGGCTAATAGAAAGTGCCTTTGTTCTTGCTGAAAATGCAAGCCTATGAGAGACAGACAGGAAAAAAAAAATATTGGTAGCACGGAATTCATAATCTGCTTAGGTTTGTATAGCACTGGCTGAGCTGCCTAGCCAACTACAAATGTATTACTTAATCAATATAGTCTCTATTTCTATAGCATCTGAGAACTTCATAACCCTCATTTATATTTGTAGCTTCCACTGATGTAGAAAATGCTRTTTTTCTCATTTTACAGGTGAAAAATAAAGGTGCAATTGTTTAAGAATCAGACTTTAAAAGATGTTTAGTCGACTAAGAAGAAAATAACTGATGTAAGAGTTCCCTCCCTAGAAAAGCTAGTATTTTCATTAGGAATCTAGAATCACTCCCTACTTTGCACTTTTTTCATCTTTCTCTTCTTTCTCTGAAAAGCAACAGAATACACTGGCTATTTGCAACATTTTCTTCTGATAAATGAATGTGGAAAAATAATCATCAGTGTTTGGTTATTTAAACTACAGCAGCATATGTTTTTTGCCATAAAACAATATGAGTAGTGAACTGCTTTTATCTCCTAGCATTTAATGAGTATTTGAGGTTAAAAATGTAAATAAATTATGGACTTATTATCTACAGAGCAGACACTAATCAATTAATCGTTGTTTTTTGGCTACCATAATTGCTTTGAAGAAATTGGTTTTATGAGATATTTATCATTTGCCAATCAACACGGGCCCCACAGGATTGTAACTAATTGTTGTACTATTTGTATCAAACCATCTAATGAAGTTCAACTTAAGTAATAACAAAAATTTAACATTCAGCATGTTTTTTGTACAGAGTTAGTTCATGTTTGAGTTGAAACTCCTAAATTGGAAGTAGACAGGACAGGCTTTTAATAAATGGGCAATACAAATAAWAAAAAAAAATGAATAGAAGTATTGCAGGCCAAACTAGGAACCAAACTTTTGAGGAACCAAAATTTTGCTMGGGAGTTAACTTATTTTACATGGACATGGAAAGAATAGTATTGGATYGGTACAGTCAGTCATAAATATTTTGTCAGTGACATTGGTCCGTACTAGCTGTTTCAACAGAAAACTTTTTGCAGTTGTAGTGAAATCCTTTCCTCTGGGGAAGGATGTTTGTGATTCACGGTTTAATGCACCTCAACCATTCACTGTTTTCTGTTTATTCAGCAAGTATTTTAAAACTTTAAATTCGGTAGTTTCAGTAGAAAAGAAATACTATTTTCAAAATAGCAACAGTACCTAGTTGTGGACCACTCTATTCTGAAAAGTGTAACAGAGAACAAAATGATTYCTTACATCATGGAGTTTACCATCTATATAGTCCTTGCTACAGATGAACTTCTCTGCAAGTTAGGACTCCATTTACCAAACAGATCTGGTCAGGAGGTCATGATCTTGGGTGGTGAGCAAATCATTTGCTTTCTTTTTGTGCAGGAAGGGGACGGTAAAACTTCCCCATAGCACCTCAAAGAAATGTAAAAACAAATACATTACCAAAAAGAAAACCCCACACATTTGGACTGAAAGAAGAAAATTTTTAGGTGGCCTGCTTGCCACACTAGAGTGAACATCAAAATCTCGTCGTCTTTTAATTCTGCCCAGAGATACTGTCTTACAACAAGTGTTATCAAATAGATAACATCCTCTTAGCTGAGGCAGAACTTTAAAGGTTAAAACAGAGAGACTCTTTCCAATCACAGATTAACAGAAGTCCGGACAACCCTACATCCCTTTAAAACAAACAGACACCTGCTCTCCAGGAAGTACAGAGACAAACCTGAATAGTTTAGATCTCTGTTCATCTACCCTTGAAGGAATAGCAGCATCTTCATCTTCCACTGGCGGTGGTGAAAATATAGTAAACACTACCAGAAAAGACAACATACTTTGCCTCATGCTTAGTGCATGCCTTTCTTCTTCTTCCTGTGCTCTCTTCTCCAAGCTATTTAGCATAACCTACATTTCTTACTGGAATCTACTCAGTCCAGTAGCTACCTGAACAGCTTTTTCTTCTGTGTTTCTACTTTAATCTTTGCAGTACTGTGGAAGCACAATGTAGACTGTAAAGATTGAAAGAGGAAAGCACAATACTTGCCTCAAGTACTTAAAATCTGCAATTGAAATGTCCCTTTGTTCCTTCCCACACCCCTGTTACACATTCAGAAAGCTACTTGCAATTCTTGAAAAGCTGTCCTTCCAAATGTGTATCAAAAACAAAACTAAAAAATCCATACATTTTCTTCACTTCCTTACATATCAGCCTTGAAGAAATCAGACTTCAACTTCTATTCCAAGATTAGAGTATAAATCTTCCTAATGAAAATATATACAGCCTCTTGCCTTCTGCCTTTTCCAGTTTGCTCAGATCAAAGAATCACAGAACGGTTGAGGTTGGAAGGGACTTCTAGAGAGCAGTTAGTCCAACTCCCCTGTGCAAGGCAAAGTCAGGGTCTTGTCCAAGGTTCTGAGCAGTTCCAACAAGTTCCTCTTGTCCTTTCACTGGATACCACTGCAAAGATCTCACTCCATCTTCTTTACTCCCTCCCATCAAATAATTATAAACATTGATAAGATTTGCCCTAAGCCTTCCCTCTTCCAGGCTAAACTATCGCAGGTCTCTTACCCCCTCCTCCTATGTTAGATTTTCCAGTCTCTTAGTCTCTGTGGCTCTTCACTGGATCTGCTCCAGTATGTCCATATCTCTCTCATACTGGGAAGTCCAGCACCAGATAGAGTACTGCAGAGGCAGTCTCACAAGTGCTGAAGAGAAGTGCGTCCCCCCTTTTCCCCTTTCTCCAAAACCCTACCATCATTCCTAGTTGAAGTGATAAACAGCAGGTCAGATCACGTAAATCAGTGTAGGTCCACAGAAGTCAAGGCAGCTACAATTTACACAAGCATCATGATTTGATGTATTTCCTAGTCATTCTTTTTCTGGTCACCTTGTGGCTGGTCTGTAGCTTCGGTAAATGCTAGAGTACTTGAAGGCACAATTCTTTTGCCACAAGTCTCAAATGACCTTTTAATGAAGGGCTGAACTGATTTTCAAACCCAATTATGTGGTTAATTAAACTTCTATTTTCTCCTCTTTTTGCCACCAGTTCCACATTTTCATATTCCTGTTTTTTGGTACAGTCCCTGGAGTTCCKGCTTTTCTGCTTTCTGACAGTTACCTTTACGAGCACCTCTGAAATATCACCTCCAGCATTAACTTTATTAGATTATTCTTGAAGCAGTAGTGAGTCAGTTTCAGCAGCACCATTCTGATCTCCTCAGCCAGCGCCCTCAGGGCAGACTTATTTTAGTTTCCAAAGTTAATAAAGTAGTACAAGCGATCTTCCTTCTGCCTTCTAGTGGGTGTGCTAACTGACTTGAACAGGTCGCCAATTTGTTTTCCTGCACTGCTCGCTGCAACCGATATGTCTGCTTAACTGTATTCCTTCCTCCTGTTCACAGATAGGTTTTTGATATCTTTGCTCTATAATCAGTGCTTTTACAGGAAGCTTTCCTCGATAAATCTCAGCCTATGGACTGCCCCTGGGCTGCTGGTGTCAGCTATCCATTGTGAAGGGGGGAAATCCAGCTGTTCCGGTCAGTGGTACATCCAGTCTTCCACAGAGCAGAGACGTCCACTGGAGATTTTATGGCTGACTGCGTAATTACACAAGTCCGTAGCAATGCTCTCTGTCATCACAAAACTATATACTGGCACCCGTGTAACTAACGTGTACAGGTAACAGCAGCAGCTAGATCTTAAGATGAGCTCTGGCATTTTTTGCTTCAGGGAATAAAAATTCTGCTGAGGACAGGATTTTATTTCTCACAACAATAAGTCTATGTGACCTAAGTTACACTACACCATTTTTCCTCTTTCATGGGAAAGCACTGAATTCAAATAAGCAATAYGGTGTTCCCTACGGTACAACGAAGGCTACAAAGAACATTTTTCGAGTAGTTGATTTGTGCTGCTTTGCTGCTCCACGCAGCCTAGGCAAAGAGAAAAGGTGATCCTCTGATTTAAAAGGCAGTTTAAAACCATAAACACTGCATAAATTCTAACTAGTTTGAAAGTATTTAAGAGAGAATTTTATTAGTTTGATTTCAATGTTCATTATACAACCCTTCTTCAAAAAGGGCAATGTTAAAGCCAAGTTCTAGTTCTCTCATTYGCTTTAAGCAGTATCAGAAAGACCACCTGCATATTCAGACACTAATTAATATGAGAGTGGTACCTCAATCCTGTCCTAAATAGGCAAAAAGCAAAAAAGGATCTTTTAATAGTGATGCCATAAATGGAAGGTTTTATACAGAGCAAGTTCTCAAACTGTTGCCCATGACCCGGCCAGTCACTCACAGAGTTCTTGCAGGTATCTGTAAAGATTGCCAGCTTTCACATTTCACTGAAAGTCAGTGAAAGAGAGGTGAAAATGTGAAGAGAATGAAAGATAAAATTTTATTTTCAATGTTTCTGGGCACTCCTGGTTCCCATGGACTTCATCAGGAGCTGTCAATGCTCAAACCTTGGGGGGGAGGGGGGGGGAAAGCCAGCTCATTTAATGTTAGTTTTCCAAGTAGCAGTTACTTTAGATGTTACAAGAATGTTCTAAATATTAGAACTAGATAGTCTGGAAAGAAAGTAGGGGCAGAAGTAACCTACAAAATGGACTGTTTATTGAAGTATCTTTCACACTAGGATAACTTTAACAAATCCCTGTTGTACAGCACTTCTTTCCTTTCTCTGCTGTCACTATAATATGAGCACAGGCTATCTTAAGAACGCAGCTTCCATAATCACAGCATGTTTGGGAAAAACAACCAGTGAGAACCAGGAAGGAAAACCATTAACCTCTTTTGTTTACAGCATCCAAATGGCAACTCTCTCCTTCAAATGCACGGGTGATAAAAATTCATTTCTCTCCTTTTGTTTTCAATAGACATTTTCACATTTGCTATAAATAATYACCAGTCCTGCACTAAATGTTATAGATACAAGCCTTTTCACTGTGCTCTGCAAAGCATTTTCAGTGCGCAGTTTCTGTACAATGAAATAACTGGATCAGATCTAAGCACCAATTCCTTCGAAGCTGTGTATTCCTCATCTTTTCCAACCTACAGTTGCTTTTAATGGTTCTGCAATACAGATACACCTGAGCCAGCTATTTATTAGCCATCCGAGGTGCCAGTAGTAGAACAGATGTCTAGATTTCTCCATGACCTACAAAACCTGCCTTGTTTTCTAAGGATTCACCTGGAAGATAAGTTAGAACTAACTTGGTGCTACCACAGCCAATGATCCAATTTGTAGTCAGCCACTCATTCAAGGGGGAGCTGTGGATTTATATCCTCTCAGGTCAAGGAGGGAACTGAGGAACCTGGAAGCTCTGAAGGCTGGATGCTCAGGATCTCAATTCTGAGCGTGGGTGTGATACAAGGCCTAGAGAAATGTAGCCTAGTGCAAACTTTAGGTCACAAACTAACAGCAGTTTAGGGGGTTAAGCAGTTAAGACGTTTTTGATTTGCATAACAGAAAAAAGGTATAAGAGCTGAGACAGAAATCTTTTAATGAGTTTATGTGTTAGATTAGGGGGTGGGGGTATGACTCAAGAAATACGTTTTGACTTCAAGTGTTCATGTGTAGTTGATACTACCAGTATTAATATATTTGTGAATATTAATATATTGGATAACGAAACATTAAGTGCCTGTAAGATTTCTGCTAAAGTTGCAATTCCTTTACTTTCATAAGCTATCCCTTATCATATTGTCAAAGGTATGTTCTTACTCAGAAATGAATGCAAAATTTGAATGATTTTTCAGAGATAAAAAGGTACATCTGAGGGGTTTTTGTAGTGATTCTTCTGCAGTTAGAGCCTTGACATCTGTCATTCATTTATCTCCAGCCAAACCAAAACAGGTAGCAAGTAAGATAAGAAACAGCTATAGGCTTTGCATTTTTGAAATGATTGCTCAATTTTAGCACTAAGAGAATGCTAAATCTGCATGTTTGTTTCTGCTGTTCAAACACAATATGCTCTACAAAGACTGTAATAATTTTCAAGTAACTTTGTAGAAAGGTAAACCTAATACAGGAATAAACACATAGCTATCTTTAACTAATACACAAACAATATCTGAAAATTCTGCCAAAGTCCAACTTTAGATATCTATTTCTTTTATTGAATCTGGCTCTGACTCC
Organism: Rhea americana; assembly: GCF_003343005.1. NCBI lineage: Eukaryota > Metazoa > Chordata > Aves > Rheiformes > Rheidae > Rhea > Rhea americana. The sequence continues at coordinate 665,707 of NW_028186360.1, read as the reverse complement.
CAATGTACTTTTGAAATTTRGAGATTTTTCCACTTCAAGCACTTTAAGCCAGGCCGTAAGACCTGCTACTCTATACAACGAGCATAAGGAATAGAGGCAAAAAAATCCTTTTATTTGGTTTGAGCTGGTGTAAAATCTAATGCAAATGAGATATCTGAAATCCAGATCAGCGAATCACTGATATTCAGTGATAACCAATGAAAAATAACCTGCAGGGGGCAAAAGGAGGAAAGGGCAACCTTGCCGAAATCAAAGCTGGAAAAGCCACAGCTCAATTCTTACAGCCTTGANTGGGACAGCTAATATGACAAAATGAAGCAGAAGCGCTCATTTGAATTGACAGATTTTTTTTTTTTTTTTTTTTTTTTTTTTTTTTTTTTTTTTTTTTTTTTTTTTTTTTTTTTTTTTTTTTTTTTTTTTTTTTTTAGGAGAACAGTGCATCTGTTTAATGCACTAAAAAAAGCCCCATTCCAAAAGACTATTTACTTTGTGAAAGGACTCCAATGCTGGCTAGTATGGTTTATTCTGTGGACCAACAATTTTATCAGCCATCTCACTCCTCTATTTCTACTTAATGGTTCATCAAATAAGGTTACACCTATGTTAACACTGGGAGCTATCAAACTTCTAAATGCTGATCAGAAAATGAACTTAAAAGGTAATGGACAGACCATTATAGTAAATAAAATTAGATTTTGTGACTATTTAAGGATAACAAAACTGGAAAGAGGTAATTTCACAGACAGCAGGCAGTGTGAGGGACTAAGTCAAAATTAAAAGAGAATAATGGTAACTTATATGGTGTCAAAGCCCAAGTTAAAAATGAATAAGATTTAAGAGAGCTAAATATCAAATCAATATCTGCCTAAAGTCAAAAGGTCAGCCCACGATTCTGCTCGATCACAAGATGACAAGAGTTTGCAATTTCTGTTGAAGGTAATTGGAGGAGACTCATGATTCTCCATACCTTTCCACATCCTTGTAACATTAAGTTCTTAAAACAAGCTCCCATTTAGAATAGTTTTAAAATTTTAATTCCTTAATATTATATAGATTTATTTTTTATTTAAATCTGAAATACATCCATAAACAAATATGTCTTCCCCTTCCACTGTTCCAATAAATGTTGTATTTAACATTTTAAATACAAAATTTACCTATTAAACACATTGCATAGCAGGCCCTACGCATTCACACCAAGATGATCTTTAAGGCCAATAAGTCTGCTGCTACTAATGACCATACTTTCTTATTCTCAATTAAGGAAGACTTCACAGGGGGCTTGAACTCCCAGGAGAGTATACCTGTCTTCAGAGTTATATTCCACTTTGCCAGGGTCTRCTCCTCCGGCTCCTGTTTGGAACATGCATGACCTGTCTGTTAATGTACCCTACTGTTTCCTATGAGTTAACTCAGCCAATTTGCTCTGTCATAAAGCCAGTGATTTCACTGCACCCTGAGGCTATTTACATCCACTGAGAATCTGCMGCCAGGTGGAGAAAAAAAGAGCTCACAGATTTTAGCATCTAAAGATGCCAGTTTTGACTTTTAAAACACCAATGGAAAAGTTTCAACTTACTGCAAAGCGCCCATCAAAGTACACCTCCCTTTGGCAAAAAGAAAAACCAAAAGATGCTCTGCTCTTGCAAACCACTCTGGAGAAATAACAACCAAAAAAAAAAAAGAAAAACCCAGAATTGTTTGTTAAAAACTACTTTTAGTATTATTTACATTTCTTTACCATTAAGCTTCAATTCAGGAGAGAAGGGAAGGTGGAAAGGGGATAGCATTCTTAGCGCAGCATGCTGAAATTTGTTTGTCCCAAATATCCAGAGACTAGTAATACAGCTAAAAGGTAGGCTTTAGTTAGAGTGTGTGTGTGTGTTCTAGTAAAAGAAATGGCAATTTTATGATGATTGCAGGGCACCTTTTTAAAAAGTGAAAATGAATGTGTGTGTTTTCAAGTCATTATAACCCACTGACATCCATCATTGAGAACAACAGACGACCTACATGTCAGATAAAGTTTTGTCTTTCAGTTTCTTGCTCTTGATTTTATTCGTTTGTTTTTTGTGCAGACACCCTGGGTATACTATGGGTATAGGTCTGACAAATTGGCTATGCCGTAAAGGCATTAATGTGAATACATGGATTTGGAAACAATGAGCAAAAGCCATTTGAAAAAAAGTCCAGCTTAATTGATTTTAACTACTTCTGAGGGGTGAGTGCCAGACTATCAGGCCACACTGAATGGTCCACAAAGCCATATTAAACTATACCCTCAGTGATGTTCTCATTTAAAAGTTGGGGATGAGAAGCACTGAAAACCAACAGCAATTTACTGATTCAAACACACCTGGGAACCGGTACATCAAAATGATATATGGAACAACTACATTTCAATAGGATGCTCTTTTAATTTCAACTAGCCCAACAAATGACTTTCTGTCTTCTTTAAATAAACAAGGTGCTCAGAGAGTGTAACAGCCTACTTGACTACTGGAACCGGTGGAGCACATACTGCTAGGACTATGTTCCCTCCTCTTGGAAATGACAGAGCAGCTCTGCCRAAAGAGGACTGGGGTGGCTACTCATGAAAGTCAAAGATCTTGTTCAGAAATGAAGCTGCTTTCACCTTCGTTGCTTAGTTGTTGTCTTTGTGTGCTCA
>NW_028186360.1:552644-662984 GCF_003343005.1 Rhea americana | reverse complement strand
TTATAAGGGACCAGGAGAAAAGAGGAGGTTTCCTTGCTGAAACCACTCCTACTATCTACTAATATGGTAAGAGGAGTTTTGTGCTGTGGCACCTTGTCATTTGCCTCATATACTCTGAATGAGTTTGGGCATCTAACTTATGTAACAGAAGAATTTATGTACCTACCTATTATATTGGTGCTTTCATAATACTTTGAATTAAAGCTCAGAAAATCTCCAATGAGCAGCTAACTGCAGTATGTGGCTGAGTATCTTGCCTTTATACTTCATTGCTTTGTACTGTACTGCTAGACTGCTATTTTTAGATCTGCTCTGCAGTTACACAGTTTTTGCTTATATCTTGTCTAAAGGAAGTAAGGTTGCCCTACTGAGACTTTGCCCTTCTCTCAAGGGTAAACTGAAATCCATTAAACTTAAATATATGCTGAAACTCTGCACATTAGTGGCTGTGATGGAAATATTATGTAGTTATTTATAACAAGATATCCACTTGGGGAAGTGAGATAGATAGGCATATCTGCAAATTACTGCCTCTTCACTCTCCCCTTAAAGTCATTGTCTTTGTGCCTAAAGCTTGAAAGTTTGTTTTGCTGGCATCAAGACAAAGTAAAGCAAATATATCTGCATAGAACAGATCGCTGCTGCCTACAATCTCTCAGTAAATAACTTGTGAAAGGTAGCACAGAAATTCAACTATCCTATATTGCTCCAAAGCTATCTACACAAACACTTCGGATCACAGAGGATATTATTTCAAACATAGGTACTCAGATTACTGGGGGGCTGAAGACCAAGTAAAATGCAGGATCATAGAAAAATATTTATATAATCTATAGCTCTGAAATACAGATAGTTAGGCAACAAATTATAATGACAGATGTTAGCAAATATCTGCTCTCTCATATAAATACACACACACACACACAATTTCACTGCAAAATTGACTAGATATAGTCAAGATGCTTTACCCTGACTCTGTTTTTATAAATTACAGAGATTCAGCTAAATATTATTTAACCATCGGCTTCTGTAACTGACACTAAAATAAGGAACTGAAGATAGAGGAAATAGGAAGGGAGGAAATGGAAAATCTGAACAACAGATTTCTTTGAAACTATCATATCAACTATGTTAAAAGAAGACACAAGAATCCCTACACTAGAAGAAATTACACAATCCTGATTTTATCTTCTCTATGTTTTGCACCCAAACATGTTCAAATTAAAGGACAAGTATCATGTCCAAAAGCAAGGCCCAGTGACTTACGAAGAACATCATCTGGTTATCGTTTTCCCTAATATTCTTTACAGGAAGCCTGTATAAACTTCACACTAAAGCCATCTCAATGAAATTTATATATAAGCTGAATGCTAGAACAGACCTACTGAATCTTGCAAGTAAAYCACTCTGTCTTCCAATGAACCTTATCACCCTAGGAGAACATTCCTTATCGTGTATGGAGGAAAGCAGAGCTGCCCCAACAACTAATTGATCTTACAAGACTTGATGAGATCTGTAATTAGATGTCTTATAAAAAGCATTAGGAAAAAAAGCCACTGTAAACTCCTTTGTAAGGAGAGTTAAAATTCTTATACTGAAATTATAGCTTTAACTATCCTAGCTCCAAATTCGGTACACAATTATGACATCCCTGAAAAAACAGACATGAGCCACATCTAGGTTTCTGGAGTGGCAAGCTGTCTTCTGCCTCATGCCTTACCGTAAAATAAGGCAGGCATCGTGCGCTAAAATCAAATTTAACTCTACTGAAAAAAAGTGCGTGCATATATATACTCAAGCATGTTGCCCTTCTTGCAACCATTTACTGCTGTTCTTCAGTATACCTTAACTARATTTGCCCACTGTCTGCAGTATATTCTCATACATTTGAAAATAACAATCCCTAAGAAGGCTACACATTGATTTAATAGGATAGCATTGCTCAGTAAGAGAAGACGTTGACAAGTCAGTGGAGGAGGTGGCACTTGACTGATTCTCGGGCAGCTTTTCCTACCTTGTCTCCTAGTTTGCCATCAATATTTTGTCGGCTTGGCACTACAAATGAGTCTACTGCTCTTTTAGCAGATGGAAGAAAAAGCTGGGAACTATTTTATACAGATAATTACAGGAACAAATTAGGTGTGCCATAAAGAACATGCCTATTTAAAATTGGTAGTATTAAATACAGACAGTCTTAAACCAGAATGACAGGTTCAGGATACAGAATTATTTTTTCAAGATTTTTTGAACTTCTAGATTCAGAGAGACCAAGCGGAAAAATGGAGAGAGATGTTGAAGAATTTAAAATAGGTATGATTTTACTAACATATGTCTGTTCTGGCAGAGKGAAGCATATACTGTATATATAAACGCCCAGAATATGTTTTGCTTGAAGCTCAAAGCCAAAGCTGTCACATTTCCATGGCCATTTACAGTGTCTGAAAAAACACAGAGTTCACGTGCAAACAAACCGAGACAGACATCTTGAAACAAGACAGACAGGCAAGCAGGGATTAAGAAGATAGCAGGAGTTTAAGAGATGAAAAAACAAAACATGTCAAGAGGTTGAAAAAGTTAGTGTCAGCTTCKGTCCTGCTTTACAAAACCTCCTGAATTCAAATAAGCTACTATGCAAAAGCTACAAAAAATCATCCCCCTAAAAAGAACCTCCCTGCCAAAAACCCAAGAGGTACAAAACCAAAACTACTTTTTGTTCCTCTTGCTATCTATTTTCTTTTTATTTAAACACATACTATAAACAGAACTGTGATTATCGTGATTAGGAAGACCATCATACCACTCACCACCACCTTCCCCCCTAAATGCTGTTCAGCATTTCCTTTGATATAAGGATGTATTTGTTTCAGCATGACTCCTTTTGCCCATGCGCATTACATTGTTTACATTAGTTCAAACGCCTCTTAAACTATTCTGTACTTTCGCAAGGGCTATTTACTGACACCTTATCTGTTATTTATTAACTGATTTCCTGGTACTGGACATACATCATGCCTTTAGCTTGGTATCAACTATGTCAAATGGAATAGAAAGGTGGAGAAGTAGCTCCCTGGTTAAGTTTCCCCTTTGTGTAGCACAGAGGTCTATTCCCTTTCAAATTGGATCTGGAAATACAGAATCATTCCAGTTATTCAGACTAAGACCATCTGCGGCAAATTTTGCATACATGCTGCCTGAGCTACACTGTTGGCAGGCTTSTGTTCAACCCTATTCCCTCCTGACCTGACTTTATGAATGGACATTCTGGATGGGCCTGTGCTTACTTGGCCTTGTCTCTGTCCCACCTGCTGGACTGACTTTGGACCTGTGTTATAGGTACCCTGTCTCTGGTCCTGTCTCCTGGTGCTTCTCACTGGATTTCCTGAATTGAGCCTTGTACTTGTAACCTTGCCTTGCCTGATGATCCCTGAGCTGTCAACAGTCTCATCGCTATCACCAGCCTATCTCAGTTCAGTGATGGTGGGATGGCACCCCACAAGTGAGGGCACCCCACCAGTGAGGGCACAGCTTGTCCCACCTGATGGGACTGTTCCTGCTTTCCCCAGACAGCTATACATTGCGATGGTATCACTGAAGTTTGACACAGAGTGGACACAAAAGAAGACAAGCTTTTTTTCCATATGACCTTTCCCTATTTTGTTCTTGAGGCTATACCCACAGAACTAAGCATTCCCATTAAGAATATACACCATCACTGTATAAAACAAAATGCATAGGAAAATAGAATATTAGATGGTAATATAACACAAATCAGCATGCTGGAACACACTTAGCACCTTATGAGATCGAACGGTTCTTGAGGAAGAATACAATGAATAAGCACTATCCGCTGCTTCATTAGCTCAGGCATTTCATGCCCAAAGGGAAGGCCCTGTAAAGCTTTTCTGATCATGCATCTCTTGCAATGGAATTACAATGGGGCAGGAAATAGTTCCCATAACCTGCAGCAATTTTAGATGTTTTATAAAACACCCTAAACCCAAGTCAGAAAAAAGTCAAAATATACAAAACATTCATGATGAAGAGATCCTTTCTCACATCTCCAAAGAAAAGATAATTCCTTTGTTTTATTTCAGTAACTTAAAAACATTCTATTTCAATATGAACTGTTTCCCATTTCAGTTAGCATAAAGATAAGATTAGAAAAAGAAACCCCTTTGAATAACTGAACTGGATTTCTTCATTAGAAATGTCAAGTCAGCTGCACTAATCCAGGATGTTTGGCCTGTGTTAAATTATTCATTTGCTTTCTCGGTTGGCTATTGGTGAAGCCCATTTTGTAGCACCAAACTTCCCCCAGTTCCTGTATAAATAGTTCAGGGCATCCAGCTCCACACTGACTTTTCCATTATGGAATCAGCATCTAAAAGCCAGTTTGAAGGTCTCATGTTAGGGACTGCTAGAGACACAGAATGCCCACTTGCTCCATAGTGCCGAAATGAGCATGGCTGGTCAGCACAGGCAGAGATTAAAGCACTTTGTCGAGGACTTAAACACAGGCACCCTCTTCTTTATGCAGAAATACAAAAATCAATGCCATGTTTCTTGCACACAGAAACATCCCTTTGATCTTCTATTCTTTGACATAAATACAGCAGTATTCACCTGAATATTTAATAAATGTGCTGATTTTTGTCTCTAGATGACTGTACAGGAAAATCCAGCAATAAACAGAACAGCTCAGGAAAAGAAAAGCAAACAAACAAAACACCCAACAACTGCTCTCTCCTAAGCTTTCTTTTCAATGAGATGCTGACTAAATCTTAAAAAGAGAGATATCTATCAAGTAAGGGTTTTTTTTTCTCTCTTTCTTTCATTCTTTTTTTTTTCCTTCTCTCATTTGCATGAAGTTAATTTGAAAACTTCCTTCTGAGAAGGAAGCTTTTTCAGAGGGCAGGGCTGGCACTGGGGCTTCTTGGGCTCTCTTCCTAGTTACTACTAGGAAAAAAGTCTTTTGCAGGCCTAATTTTTCATAAACATATTAATAGATTAGGGTTTTTTAATGCCATTTATTATTTAAAGCTCTCTCTTTTTTGATCTCATTATGTCTGAGTTGGATTCAAAGCCTGTCAATTAGGAATAAACTTTGGCAGTTGGAAGACAGCCACTGCTAGTGCTTGGAAAGGTTACAAATCCTCTAGGAGGAAATACAACGCACAGGAATTTGGGAGACTGAGCCAGCTGTGCTCTGTACTTCAGGACTGATACTGCAGCAGTTCTCTCTGACAAGAAACAAAGTCAAACCTTCCACAAAGACGACTGCCAACAAACAGAATCAAGACGTCAATACTGACATACCACAAAATCTCCAATAGGGCAAGAAAACAAATATGAATTTCTGTTTCAGGGACTAAAACTAGAGTTGAAATATTAATTTATTTATTTATTCCCCAGGAAGATACACTCAAGTAAAAAATGCGGCATCAAGGTTTATAGAAACAGGAATAGGAATCAAAATTTCTGTAATGAATTAATAATCAGTGGGAAGCGGTTTGGCACACGGACTTTTTCTGGCAGAACATATAATGCCACCTCTCTCTTTAAGGCAGACTAATGACAATATAAGTGACTTGGAATTTCAGTAGACTGATGCCGCAATGGAGAATGCCTCTTGCTTTGCAAACTCTTGTGCCACACTTCAAAGAAGTAAAATGGTAAATATAATTTCTTTAGTGAACGGCATTTAAAAATATTTCTCTGCTAAATAAACTACCCATTAACATTCTATGCAAGGATCAAAAAAGCACCTAACATTTTATAGAAATACACAGCAGCCGTCACAGGTAACAAAGTTCCTGTAGTACCTAAGGAATGGAAAGTACCTATACATTTTTGTTACCTGCAACAACTGGTATTTTGGCAACACTTGCAAACAGTTGTTGTTCTGTTTCTTAATTAATGAAGTTTTATATTGCAAGGCTTCTTTATGCATGGTTCTAATAGAAAGTAAATAGGATGAAAATATCTATTCTCACAGCATTTGATGACAATCACATTAGACTACATCGTTGTTAGGTAATTTGTGGGGTGGTAGCAAGAAGAAATGCTATTGTTGGCTTTTTTTTTCTTTATCAGAACAACTGTCATAGGAAGGGATCACATGGGCTAAAGGGTTTGCTTTCATCACAGTCTTTTACCATAGATACAGAAATATGCTCCATAATTAAACACCGTAAGTTTTTTCCAACATCTGATGATGTATCTGCAATACATACTGCCTATGACATACACTGCAAACAAAATTCTTCTGAAATCTGGACCTGTATTTCACGTACTACCTAGGTAAGTAATTTCATAATACACTTTTTTCAGACAGAAGTAGGTAAGAGGAGATTAAATCTTGTATCAGCCTCTGCTTCTGATATACTGTGTGACTTAAGAGTTTTTGCTCCTTTTGGTAAGACCTTCATACTTGYGGGCTAGGAAAAGTTTTATAAAGTAACAAATCTTTAATAAAACAAGTATTTCAAGCCCGGCAATAAAATCACCAGGAGGGGATAACAATGAGAAAAGACACTAACAACACTAGAGTCACACACACACAGATGTATGCGCATCAGGTTTGGAACAGTTATCATGGTTTTCCTGAGGGTCATACTGGGAGAGGCTAAAACCTTATCTAAAGAACATCACTTCTTGTGTCAACTCAAAAATCAAAATTGCATCTAATGGCCATTCCTCTCTTTCTCTCAGCCAATCATGGAAACAAAAAGCGTGTAATCACACAAACACAGTATCTTGCATTTGACATCACAAATCAGTTTGCAGGTGAACTACATCTCATACAAATCTCATCTTGAAGACGGCTTACGATTTTTACACAACAAAATTGCTAACAGCTCCTTCCTTTCCTTCAGGTTTTGGTTCAATCTCTTGAGCCTTCAATTTATTTCCTATTTCACAGTGCACTGTGCTGGAAATTTCCCATGTTTGGAGAGGGAAGAGGGAGAAAGAGAGTTTCATGAAACAGATGAACGTAGTAGAAATAGCTGAAGTCTATGATGCCCTCCTGGGTTGGTCAAAAAATGCCTAAGGTAAATCTCTTTTTAATGACTTTATAAATGGTGTGACAGAATTAACCATTTCAGAATTCTTCCTTCTTACCTAACAAGGCTCATTACCAGGAACATTCGTTAAGCACATAGTGATAGGCACTGAAATTGGAAAAGATGAAAGTATGTTTTCCCTGTAAAATGTTTACAAAAAAATCTTTAAAATAATATCCTTCAATCAGGATTCATTTATGTGAATGTCTATATGCTCTAAGTTTATTGAATAAATATATAAACAGCAAAAACTTAAAATATACTTTATAAAATAGTTTTCCATGGGCAGTATTCCACAGATGGTTTAGCTCTAAAGTGCTTGTTTGCACCAGAAAGACTGACTTGTGCATACCAATGAACATCAATACAAGGAAGTAAAAATCTACATGAAACCGAGTATCTGTAGTTATTCTGGACATAAGGAGGCAAAAATCAATGAGAATTTGGCTCTGTTTATCTACCTGAGAATCCAAGTACAGATAGATCAAAGAGAACAATCAGCTCAAATTTAGCAGAGAAACTTCCAAGTCTGGCATCTTTCAGCTTTCCAGTAAACTTCTTTTTCTCTATTCAGGTATCTACCCATATTGCATATTCCACTGGTACCAMCAGAAATAAACAGCTGGAGCCAGAGTAAGAACACTTTTTTCCAGACTTCTCTTGATTATGTATGTATGGTTTGAGCCTTCATCTACACTGCTGAATTACTTCAATCATTTCATGTACTGAAAGTGAAAATAAAACCAATAGTAGATAAAAGCATCTAGTAGCATGTCTATATTAACTCTGAAAGCTTCTATTTTATATTTTCTTGCATTACTTTTTCTACAATATATAAAGCCCACAACTCACTGCTGTCATAAATAATTGCAGTCAGCATCTTCCTATAATCACTGTATGTATTATCTGAATTATGTTATTGGGTGTTAGGGTGTTTATTCCAATTTATTCTTTTGCCAGCTGTACTATTAATTTTATTTTCATTACCACAGTATGATTTTTTATTGCTCAGAATTATACAATACAAATTCTGATATATATTTTTAAGAGGAAATAATTTCTCCTTTAAAGATTCATTTATAATGAGGCACAGTAAATTAAAGGAAAAAAAAAATCTAGCAACTCTCAATTTAGAAATCTAGTTCAACATTTGTAATGATATAGTACATTGTAGTAAAAATACAAAAGCTTGAAATGGTTTGTACATAAGTTAATCTTACATGAAAAAACGTATTTCTATCTGTACCGTCAAAAGCAGAACATAGCGATTTCTCCCTGCTGTCTCTAGGAACCTAACTTAAGGACTAAAACTAGGAGTCTAGGATCACAATATAATCAGAGGAAAGGCAGATGTCTGCAGAAAGCACTTGAGAGCACCACAGCTACCAAGCTAGTTGACAAACTCTGGCACTGAACACTGAGAGTTTTGTTGTTTTGTGCCATTTTGATCCCCATCAAACTCTCAAAGKGCTCACTAAATCTTAGGAAGTTTTGCAGTGTGCTTGGTACAAACCTGGAGATTTCCTAGACGTTAGTAACTATATTCCCTAGATTCCTCCTCCATTTGACCTTAGAGGCAAAGACCTCTCTCTATGAAGCCTTGTAAACTACTGAATCAGGTATGGCATATACACCCCTTCTGCCACAATGTTAAAGTATAGACATTTGTTTCGACAAACATATATATATATGTTGCAGCTAAATGTATTTGAACAAGCAACATGGGATAATTTATTTTAGCTCAAGGGGTGACCATTTCTGGGCTAGCCAGTCTTTCCCTAGGTCAAAACAATAAAGTCTGTCAGCTATCAAAGGGAGACATAGCATCAGCTTATCCAGGCTTTTATCTGTAATATGTCAGCAAATACAAGAGGAAAGGCAGGCAATTTGTATTTAATACACACTTAAAAATTTAGGTAGAACTGAAAGGATCCTGTAACTGTGTCATGCTCTGTACATAATAACACTACCCAAAACATTTCAAATGGAAGAGAAATCACTAAGAAGGATATTATTGAGAAAAAAAATAGCATGAAGCACACATACCTTGGAACTGAGGCGCCAGTCATGTTCTACTTTCATACCCCCTTCTTTACCACCTATGTCCCACAATGTCAGCACAACATGTTATCTCACAGGTGAATATCATCCTAAGAATATTCGAGTTGGTGCACTGTATTATCCTACAGAATACCACACAGCCTGATGTACACTACCCTGTAACTATGTTACAGGCCAATGACAACACTACAAGAAGCTGGGTTAAAGCACTTTGATACTCCCTCTAGTCCAAGAGATTTAACTACCCTCTGATGTGTGCTCCTATTTTTTTGCAATGCAATGAATAATGGGTTCAATGAAACCATCTCCTGAGAGACTTCCCTGTCAGGCTCTCCACTATGCAGCTTTTAATTTATCTAATCTTTTGCAAACGATCCAACTTGACCATAGCAGCTCTATCTGGCTTTAGAAATGTCAAATAAAATTTTGTCTGAAAAAATAGCAGTTTTACTCTTTCCTTCTTAATCTTCTGCTGCCCCTCATGCCTCTATGGGAATTAACCAGCTGTGCTCTACAATTGCTCATTAGGAAAGGCTGTTTGCATCACCCATATTCAGATTGCCCAGTATAAAACAAATGACTGAGCAATCACTCATTAAGTGGCTGTCATTTGTTTCACGCACTTAATGAAGCTAGGTAATAGAACTGAGTCTGTGATCATGTGATTAAAGGCTTCATCTTAATGAATTTGCATCAGGAGTCTGAATTAAGATTGGCAGGTTTTTTTCATTTAATTACCTGCAAGTGCTTCACTTTTCATCTTACTCTTGCTTAAAAAAAGAGAAGAAAAAAAAGAAAGAAAAAGAACACTCACACTTCTATGAACAACGAGTGAAATTCTGCAAGTATTTCAAAGTCAGAGAGTAGTATGTGGAAAGTTTCACGTACACAGATAACATTGCACCTTAGCAGCAATTCTACACTTTCAAATGTGTGACTTCCTGTAAAACTAATAGTAATCCTGAATTTTATGGAACTCCTCATGTTTCTGCTAACATGTTTGTTCCTTCCTTTGCCAATGATACCAAGCTAGGAGGAGTGGCTGAYACACCTGAGGGCTGTGCTGCCATTCAGAGGGACCTGGACAGGCTGGAGAGTTGGACAGAGAGGAACCTCCTGAGGTTCAGCAAGGGCAAATGCAGAGTCCTGCACCTAGGGAGGAATAACCCTAGGCACCAGTACAAGCTGGGGGCTGACCTGCTGGAGAGCAGCTCTGCAGAGAAGGACCTGGGAGTGCTGGTGGGTGACAAGTTGACCATGAGCYAGCAACGTGCCCTTGTGGCCAAGAAGGCCAGTGGTATCCTGGGCTGCATTAGGAAGAGTGTTGCCAGCAGGTGGAGGGAGGTGACCCTGCCCCTCTCCTCAGCCCTATTGAGGCCTCATCTCGAGTACTGTGTCCAGTTTTGAGCTCCCCAGTACAAGAGAGACATGGAGGTACTGGGGAGAGTCCAGCGTAGGGCTACAAAGATGATCAGAGGGCTGGAGCACCTGCCCTCTGAGGAACGTCTGCGAGAGCTGGGCCTCTTCAGCCTGAGGAAGAGAAGGTTGAGGGGGATCTTATCAATGTGTATAAGTACCTGAAGGGAGGGTGTCAAGGGGACAGGGACAAACTCTTTTCAGTTGTCCCRTGTGACAGGACAAGAGGCAATGGGCAGAAACTGAACCACAGGAAGTTCCACCTGAACGGGAGGGGGAATTTCTTCCCTGTGAGAGTGACAGAGCASTGGACCAGGTTGYCCAGAGAGGTTGTGGAGTCTCCTTCTCTGGAGATACTCAAGGCCCACCTGGACGCAACCCTGTCTAACATGCTCTAGGTGATCCTGCTTGAGCAGGGAGGTTGGACTAGATGATCTCCAGAGGTCTCTTCCAACCTTTCTGATTCTATGATTCTATGATTCCTCTGATGTGAATAATGTTGTTGTGAAAGTTCTTTTAAATATACTCATATGCATTCAGCTATTCTCTCTGGGCACTTGTAGCATCTTAGGGATACTTCAGTCAGATTTGTCATTTTATTCTTAGTATTTTACAGAAAGAAACACAGAAACAAGCAAAAAGACTTCATATTATTTTCCATGTTAAAAGATGTGTATTAATTTATTCATTATTACCTCTCTTTCCCAAAATCAACGTTCTTGTACTAACTGTATTTGTTGCAGCACCTTTCCAGTGCAAAAAAAGAAAATGGTTTAGAATCTATGTAGAAGAGAAAATGGTCTAAGCAAGCACCCCATCTACCTGCTACTTACATTAGCTTCCTTACGAGTAKAGGAACAAAGGGAATATAATTAAATGCATGAGCAGACAATCATGTTACTAAGCTAGGTATATGATAGCAGAAGCCCAGATAAATTGTTATGACAGTGTACCAAGCAAGTCACTGAACCTGCAATCTCTCATGTAGATTAAGAGGTGGAGGATATTAATAGTACTTCTCTTATCTACCAGTGTTTCCATAGTGGATTTGCAGGGCGTGTTTTCAGGGAAATGAGTACTCATAAAAATCATATTCACAAAGAGAGGACAAAGATATATTTTCTGAATAGTAGGACTATGACATTTATCAAGGTCCAGATTAGCAACAGCCAAACCTCAAGAGGTTTGGCTTAGATCTTCTCTTCTGCATTCAGGAATGGATCCATACCTACCTATAGAAGAACTGTCACCGTGCTGTGGTTCAGTTCTTTAGAAAACATTTTCACTCAGGAATTTCATACTTGGAATAAGTTTTGAGCCTTGGAAAATGAGAATCATCAAAATGCATATCTGTGATTTTTGGATGCCTATATGTTTAATGGGTTGTCTGACTTGAGAACCTTGGAGTATGATTTTCTGAGGAATAATTCCAAATTCTTTCAATGGAGTATAAAGATCTTCATTAATCTGGAAACCAACTGATTTCCTTGGTTCCTAATTTAGGCACCCAAAGGAGGTACTGACCTATGGAAAACTGATTCAGACTTAGATGAATACCATATGTTCAAAAAAAGCATAGACAGCATCTCTTAAACCACAGAACTAACGTAAGTGCAGGTGTACAGGAAGGTATCTAAATGGCCCCAGTATATCTATATATTGCAAACACAACAGAATAGATTTTAACAAACTAATTCAGCTCCTGAACCATAGTCTTCAAGATATTTCCATAAAGCATCTCAGCTTTACCCTTAAGAGATAGTAAAAGCCTATTCCCAGAGTTATGATCCAAAAAATCAATGGCAGTTGCTCCTTCTCTCCCTTGCCCCTCTATTTCCCCTCAAACACACACATTTCAGTAAGACATTACTTGTCCTCCAGACAATTTCAAGGCATTACTATTCATTCATACATTCACTTAAGCAAAGTGAGTTTAAACTGAATTGTAAAGAAATGGCAAATATGTTTATATATTTTTCTTTAATATATCTGAAGGTAAGCTTGCATTGCTAACAACTTTTGATTCCATCTGAGTAAAAATATCTGCCTTTCGGCTCCTTAACAAGAGAGCTCACTGGAGTAAACTGATTTTCAACAGCCTCAAGCAGATACTKGAAGTTCTGCAAGCACAGGAATTACATGATTATTTTTCTGAATATGGATGGTGGTAATCAAGAAGTTCCAAGTCAAGATTTTGGTCTCTCTATTAATACTGTGCAAGACAGAACAGGATCTTCAAAATGTTCAAAAGCAGGACAAACAATCTTAAGATGTCTAGGATTCATGCAGTTATAACAAATACGAAATCTTTCAAATGATGTGSAAATCCTAGAAAAATTGTAGAGAAAGCTACTTTAGCAACAGTAATGACAGCACTAATTTTCAAGAATGTGCAGTCAGATCTTGCTTAGTCTGGTTATGCGTTCTCCTGAACGTCACCTCAAACCATTGTTTTAAGCCATCGTCTATGAAAGGGCACAGCTGTTTAGAAATAAAAGACAGAGCTGCCAAATTGTCCTTTGTCAAACTCTTCTCTGCCTGTCCACCTACACAAACCTGACAACAGTACAGGCAGCCAACTTAATAATGAGACTTTTAGATTTCATTATGTCCAACATTATCTCATCTATTTCTTTTGTTCAGCTACTGCCCAATCTTACTATTAGATTTTARTAACTCATGTCTGAAAGACACCATTCTGGCTGCAACTCAGGCTCAGATCCTTTGGACTCTTCTTAACCTTGAGGTATCCCATCAGCAGCAATGCCTCAGGGCAATGGGCTCTGGTGTCCTCCCCTTAAAAGAAATCAGTCATCCAGCCCAAGCAGGTTTGAGCCAGAAACCTCCTGGCATGCAGGTAACTAAATACTCTAGGTTCTATTAGTATTTCTGACCAGTTCTAGTTTCAAGTAACACTCACTGACAAATGTGACTTTTCCACCCAAACTGCCAGACTTGAGCAACACAAACCTATGATTATTTTAGCATATGTCATTGCCAACTTGCTGTTACTGCTAAAACCACTATCTGTACAACATGATAAGGGGTGTCTGAGGTAGTCTCATTAGCCGTTTCCCTTTTCCATTCTGCTTGACAGTTTTGACATTGAGTTTGTTATTCACAAGTTGCTTTTGTCTAGGAGCTGGGGGGATAGGGTTTTTCAATACAGATTGTGCAAGAAAAGAGAGGAAATGAGTTAGAAATTGAAATGACAGCTCTGGTGATAGCTTTCTGTTGATCTAGTTAACTGTGCTACAGCATAGTCAAATGAATTATGTTTCCAGTGTACCTCAGAAGAAATACGAAGGAGCAACAAGTACATATTTTCTTCCTCCTTTTAGTACAGCATATCACGTGTTTAGTGCCATTCCAACTTGCAGAAATGAAATTGGTACCAAATGTTCCTTATAACAGAAGTTGCTGCTGCCTACAAAGTTTTGTAGTAGTAGTACATATAAAAACATAACTTAGCATTTAACCTTGCAAGAAACCACAAGTAACTTCTGAGAAAATCAGCTGTATGGATAGCTCCTATTATCTCTTGCCTGACTCTTCTTTTACACTATCTGCTCAAACAAGATCAAAATAGCATAAAATTAGTGTACGTGCTCTGTAAACTGCATCCAAATACAGCTCTTGGTGTCTGATACTTATGTTCAGGAGAATGTAGAGGGTATTTGATATGAAGGAGCTACAATAAAGCTATCATAAATCTACAGCACTCACTAATTCAGAAACTGATTCAGATTTGCATCTCACTATTCTGGGATTTCAAGAAGCCTTGGAGATGGGGTTTGCCTCAGGCCAATTTACAAAATAGTTAATATCAATATTTCCTATTTCACACACATAATTATCTATAAGGGAAAATAATATACATATATTTATATATGTTTGCATATAGAGCTATGTATAAAAAACATGTTGCACATACTATTTATTAATAAATAAACATATATATATATYAATGATGGAAAGGGGAAAGGAAATAATAAACACAGCATACACATTTAAACTATGGCTTAAAGTTAGCAGCTTTTCATATGAGCTATTAGGCTCTTGARATTCCTAGAAAGTCTACAAAGAAAAATCATGGTTATAATCACACTTAATAATGGTTATAATTAATGTTAGGTTATGTGTTTATAGGTCTTGATTGTGCTGGTTAAAACATTTCCTACAGGGTAGAAAACATGAAGCAAACCATAATGAAGAGTGTATAAAAGAGAAATCGGGAGACAGAATCTCAAATCAATTTAATTTCATTTCATTTTCTGTAAGAGTATTCAGCTGAGGCAGATACTTCAGACAGACTGTGCTCCTGTGTGAACAGGAGTTGTAAGACTGCCTCACATTGAAAATGGTACAGAATGGCTCAACCAAATGGGTAATAAATAATGGGACATGTTTTCTTAGGCAACTCCCTAGCAACAAGAGCATATGCAAAGCTGCTGCCCATACATGGATATATGCAGTTTCTTCATTCTTGATATTTAGCTGGCATGGGGATACAAATACGGGTCTGTCACGGTATTACTGCCTTCAGGTTCCTGTTGGGGTGTGTTTTGCTTCAGAGGTTACCACAAAGAAACCTGCAATATCTGGGAAATTCTGCTACTCTTACTGATCTTGGTTGCTTGAATCCTCATGGAAAGAAACAAAATGTAGCACTTTGCTTCTTAATTCTACCTCAGATCACACTGACTAGACATGAATTTCACAATTACTAAATTATCTCACTTGCTGCATACTTTACATTGCTGGGTAGAATGTTATTCTGTCTTAAGCAAAAGCACAGACAGTGTCCTATTTTTAACTCTCCACCTGTAACTCATACATATAACATTAGTATTTGATGTGTGGCCCAAGCTAGCAAATGCTGTTCTGATTAATTAGAAGAAATTTAAAGTGAAGCTACCGCTAATAAGGAAATGTTCACTGTATAAAATACGCAAGCTCTGATTTCTTCTGGCTTCAAGGAACATATTAAAACACATGAACACTTTGCACACAGCACACAATTTCAGCAAAAATGCATCATATTGGCACAAAACCAAAAAAAAAAAAAAATCCAACACTCCCCCCAAACGCCTAATCTAACAAAAAAAATTCTACTGAAGTTCGACTTTCATACGCTTTTTTTCTTTTTTTCTTTCTTTCTCACCCTTTGGGATTGGGTGGACAAGTGAGTTTCKCATAGGTGAGAAAGGACTATTGGCTAGAGAATTACAACATTTTTGAAAAAAATATCATAACTTCCATTTCATAGACACGGAAATGAAGGCATAAAGCAACAAAGCAAGCTGTTAGCTCACCCAGCAAGACAGTAATAGGAGGCAGCATACCAGAACTACAGCTCAGGATCCTACCAGCTAGGCCATACTACTTCTCATAACACAGTTCTTAGTGACATACAGGAATGCATTCTTCCCTTTAGAAAAGTACTTGTGGCATTTTTACTGTTATGCTTCACTGAAACTTTTCAATAAAGTTTTGCAGTTTTTATCCTACTCTTAATACTCCAATGTCATTTCCTGTTATATTGTAGAACTACAGTCAAGAMAAGAATGCTATAGAAAGTGTAATTATTAGTATATTGGAACCTGTTGGTTTAATTTATAGCTTTAATGTTCTCTGAGTAAAAACTTTTATAGTGAATTAATATTGTAATAGATCCACTGGGAACCAATTGCTCAAACTAATTTCATACCTGCCACAAACCCTTGCTTTGAGATTGTAGACCCTGGCATTAATAGGTAAGTAAGAAAAGGATTTAAGAACACCATAATGAGCAGATCAATAATCTGTATATTGCAACAGATCTGCATGTCAACTTGCTTGCATAATGAATACAAGGTGAAGGATCTCATAAGGACTGAAGCCTGGGTTGCTGCTTCAGCTTCAAGGCAACACAGAAGCCGCTGGGATTCTGTTACCATTTCTCTACCTGAACCACAGACTCTGAGAATAAAAAGGCCCTTCATTATGGCTGATGATTTATTTGATAATCTCTTGCTTGTACAATGCCAGACCCTCTGGAAAAATTAAGCAAAGCTGTACCCAAAGTCCACTCAATCTACAAATCAATCACATCCTCAAGCATTTTCAGTGCATCTGACCTACAGAATCATGATCTTTCATGAAGTATAGGAAAACGCATCTTTCCTATGCTTCCATTCCCACATCCCTAAGAACTCAGAGATGCAGAATGGAGACAATAAAGCTGTATAACTCGGTGACATTTCCAGGTCCTGCTATATATTTGTATCTGTTTACATAGCAATAGATGTCAAATCACCATCAGTCCCTACGTCAGACAAGCCCAACATACACCTCTCAAAGATGTTGTTTCTCTGCCCTCTGAGGAAAGTTACGGTTCACAACTGCATTCACATGGAATACATATACTACAAAATAATACATACAATTCCACATAGCCTTCCCACTGAGATACTTCTCTGCTCTAAAAGGTCAGAAAAACTGTTTTTTTTTCTGGCTATCTACTGCTGCAATTACCATACCTGAAGATCCTGTACTGCAACTTCAGTTGCAGTAGAGGTAGGAACTGCTTGACGTATTACTCAGTATGGTTCTTGATCAGCTTTGCCATGCTATTTTCTTTTCAGCTTTTTTATGCATGTGAAGCCTTGTGTACAGTAARATGTGACTACAGCTTCTTGTTGATCAAAGTTTGGCTGTATTATTCTCCCTAAATTCATTGACCAAAACATGTGCAGTGACAAGCAGCTCATTTATCTTCTGAATTCCAGTAGTAAAAGGTTACGTGCCAGTTGTTGCTAAATACATGCTGGAAGGGTATAAACCATAATACAAAACACATTCTTCCCCCTCTTAAGAAAAAATATCCCATGTTGAGTAGTACAGCTGCCTGCAGCAACATGTGATTTGRTTCCATGAAACTCACGTCTGATATGCATTCAAGCTCTGCTGTTTCCAAAAGCACAGCTTTGTGAACTAAGCCTTATTTTGTGTTTTCTAAAAGCAACTTCAATGCTTTTGTAAGACATCATGGAAAGACGGAAGACATTAAATTACGGGGGGAAAAGAAATGAAAATGTGCTCATGAGACTTCACCTGAGTTTGGAATCAAAAGCTCTTAGGAGACCTCCCATTTTAGCTCTATGAGACTTCCCATGGTGGAGCTTTAATCTAAAGCTTTAAATGAAGCTCAACTGCAGAGCACAATAGAATACATGTTTATAATGGCTGTTTTGCTGAATTACCATTCATTTTAGCGGAMAGAAAAACAGCAAAGAACAATGAATAAACAGTAGCTATAAGAGGTAGGTAAAATTTCAAAACTAATTTGCACAGCATGGAAGTTCTCTGTACACTACATTTGCCAGTCCCAGCCCTCAAACAGGTGTGGGCTTCCTGGTACCTTTTTTCAGCAGCCCTGGACACTCCTGAAGTGCCAAAGCTATTTGGGTAGGTAATGGCTTCTGAAAAGATGGTAATGATTTCCATCTCATTATATTTTAAGACTGAGCCAAAGGTAAACATGAAAATAGTTCCTGTGCACTTCTACTATGGTGGCTATCTGAGCTTTTCTCAAACAAGCATTAGCTCTGGAGGGAAAAAAAACTTTACTTGAAAACAACTTACTACTTTCTTTAGTCTCATATTGAATGACTGATCACCTCCCAAATGTAGAACAAAAAAAATCCAAAACAAAACAAAAAATCCCCAAAATGTGTTCATGATGATAGGAACAAAACATGTGGTATTTTGCATCTTTTGGAAACTGAAGAGATGGGGTACGTAAGCAGAATAAGATTACTCAGTTCTCTAGAAACCTGGCAGGCTGGTCTGAGAGTCATCATAAAAAAGCTGGCAAGGAGGCAAAGGTATCTCTCTCATAGAAATGGTTACTTGCAGATAAGAGGGGCACATTCAGTAATTTAGATGAAATTCTATTCATGTGGAACATAAGTAAGTCAGAAATCAAAACCTCCATAAAAGGAGTTTCATTTGACTGAAATTATATTTAAATGAGAAAAAAAATCAAAATATTAAAAACATAATAATGTAGGCCTATCCTATAGCATGGAAATAATTTAAAGTCCAAACCAAGCAAAACTTTGGAATTCCCTCTGTCTTTTTACTACTTTTTTTTTTTTTCATGATGATGATTTTAAATGTTTTGTTTCTCATTCAAATTTGGAAGGAAGACAGTATAGAATTTGCTTTAGAATGAACACAAACGAAAATGAATAACAAACAAGTTTTACCTTGGCTTCCTTCTGTTGTTCTTTACTCCTCTTCTATAACTTTCAGTTATTTCAAGCACTTTTGAACAGTCACTACATTTATGGTATTTAGCCAAAAAGTTCCCTTAGATTCTTCCATTATTCTTTTCCACAAATTATTTCATACTTCTGCTTGTTGATTTTCTAGCTTTGTTCTCTTCTATTCCATCCTGCATCTTCCTCATCTGTCACTCCACCTAAACAGTCAACTAAACCTCAGGCCAGAATCCTGTATTCTTGATACATGCAGAGTAAGAGTGCTAAGCAGCCAAGTAGCTTAGGAAACAGCAATAATCCCAGCTCCACTACTTTCAATGTGACAAAATTATCAGTGTTCATTAACTCCAAAATACTAATGATCTAATTCATCAAAGTCACACTAACTCATCTTTAATATGAATGTCACCACTCCCATCATGCTCAATGAGATCTGAGCCAGGCTGCTTAATTATTCTTCCTTACATTCAAGGCTTTTCACAATTCTGCTACTTCATTTTTTGCCTGCTTCTCCCTATCTCATTTCAAAACCCCAAATACTCAATTAACTCTAACACTGGCAGCTTCATCTACTAGTACTACAAAATTTAATTGGCAGCTTCTATGCCTTCTTCCATGATGTCTTAAAGCATTCATGGTGTTTAATCCAGCCAACAGGATTTCTGTTCCTTTAAACCCTTTCTTAAGACATGCGGTAACATTTYCAAGAATGACTTAGAAATGTAAGTCTTATTGAAACTCATCTGTATAGGAAATATCACAGTGAAAATAGCTGTCATCTTTCACTGCACAAAATTAAAGAGGAATTGAAGGATATACAGGGAAAGATTTATTTCCTAGTTATGAATGAAAACATTACATACTGAGGTACCACTATGATGGTTGCCCACCAAAGCATGTCTTCATATTAATCTTGCAAATTACACTCAAAATTAATTAGAAATAATCCAAGCACTATCATTCCTTCTGAAACACAAAGCATGTTTCATTTTGGCTGTAACTAGAAAGATAATAACCAGCACAGACATTTGAAGGAAAATTATGTTTCAAGACTGCAGCACTCAGAAGCCCCAACTCCTTTACAATGCTGAAGGAAAGCAAAATTGCTTTCCATGCCTCACATGCTAGTTTGGACGAAAGCCATTCCTGAAAAGAAGTGCATTTTCAGCTGGCACAGTGTGAATGGCTGGCCTTGTACATGATTCATGTTTGTGTTAAGGTTTTGGCACGTCAAAAATTTTTGAGCACAGCTCTTTGCCAGAAACAGTGGCTGACACTCAGCTGTTTCTGTTGCATACACCAGCCATCCCCTGAAGTTCTCAGGAAACTGCTGCTAAGGTTAAGCTTTCAAATTCTTAAATACAGGGAAATAGAAACACTCTTCACATACAAGTTCGCAATTTTGGGCTATAACTACTTGCATGTCCACACACATAACAGTTTAATTTGCCTAATTCATGTAGGTCAGACGTTACCATTGTCAAGACCACACTACCAGAGATAAAAGATGAACCCTTTTTAACAGTGTGCAACTACTACAGAGCTGTCACAGTCAACATGTCGCTATTGACTTCAGTGATGCTGTAGAGGCTTAGAACAGCTCAAGGTCTGCCCCCGGTTAATTTGACAAGTAAAACACCCAATGCCATGACTTTTAGATCACAGTGCAGGAACTGCTGAAGAATAATTTCAGATATACTCAGCTACTGATGACATATGTAAGATTAAAACTTTTAACACATTTGAGGTCTCTATCTCCCTTTGCTGTGGGGGAAATGAAAGTGACAGGAAAGTAGGCAAGAAAAGCTTTACTTTCTTCCCAGTTCCCAGTGTTTTACGTTTCTAGTGAAGCAGAACAAACTGTAAGTACAGATCAACTGTTGGAATTTTGGCATTTTAGATGTTCTGCCCTGGCCAGAACTTAGCGAACCTGGAGGGAGGGGAGGGAAATCACAGGAGAGGAGAAATAAAAATGAGTATATTCCATAAGTTAGGACTTAGCATCTCATCTGTGGCTCCCCATTCTYTTTCCTTTGTACTTTTAAGTATGAATTTCCTGACGGATATGCTCCTGAAGGCTTCAGCCACGTGATACAAAGGAAAACAAAGGAACAGGATTGTTTCATACATCAATTTAAGCATAATAAGCCAACTAATAGTATTAATTTGTATGTGTGTGGGGGGGGTTAATAATAGTAAGAGGATCAATTTCAGAGCCTAGCACTTACTGAAAAAGCCACTTCTCTGTGAAACATTTCCGCCAGCAGTTTCTGGGGTGACAAAACATAGAACTCAGGGGGATCTAGGAGGCTTAGATTCTGGCTCCCAGCTTTGCCCCTCCAGTAACTGCAGTCCAGGCAGAGCCAAGGACAGTCTTCTATCTGTGAATAAAAGCCATGATATTGCCTATCAAAACAGACCACTGAAGTTCTGGGTTACGTAAGAGATTAGTAATATTGGCATAGCTTAAAGCAGCTCAAAAGTGCCATCTTGCTGCTACTCTTATTCCCCAGTGCCTCCTTCAAGGGTTGTTAACTCCACTCAACACTTCAAAGTGCTCAGCTCTTGAAAGCAAGATAAAGCAGACTGGTTTATGAGCAACTGGTTCTCATAGCAGCAAAAGGGTATCTCTCAGCCATATCTACCTCCTGTGACAAGCAGCGGGCTCTGGTCCCACAGAGATCTCAGCAGGCAAAGAATGCAAAACCTTGATAGTAAGGCTGCAGGACTTTGCCTTGCCTGACCTGCAGCTGCACTTGAGCTCCAAAGAGGCTGGGGGTGGGGGAGCCATGAAAGTTAAACTGTTTTTTCTGTGACAGGCAGGAGATCTTGGGTCACTGAAGTCCTCTCTTTCAAAACTTTCGCTGACCAGGAAAGCAGATCTTCCTTTTGGGCTTCATTAGCCTAAAGSAAATGCACACTGACTTGTGTGCTAAAAAGCTTAGCTCCAGCCATTAGCTTCTGCCTTATGTTTGCCTTCTGGGGTACTGGCTGCTGATAAACTCTTGGCTGCTGTGCAGCTGCAGGGAAGCTGCAAAGCTGTGCAGCTGGGAATATAACTGATAAACATACATTCACACACACATCCTGTCTCCCTGGTCCCATCTCTTTTCTCAAGGTTTCAGGTCTCCAGACAGACCTACTCATTCATGGGACATAAGATACACTCCAMCATGAGAAATCAGCCTATGCGATTCAGATCAGGGAAACATTCCAGCTTAGTCTGAAGTAATACATATGCATCCAACTTTTCTTCACTTCAAAGACCAACTCAAACAGCAGCTTAGCTGTAATTTTAGCAAATGGATTTACACTGTTGGCAGACAAGTGGTAGCAGAGCTGTAGCTTCAGTTAGTGACTTTTTACATGGGCACAGAGAGTAATAAGAGTTATTACTTTGCCTAACTGATTAGTCTGCCTAAACTTTTCTTCTCCTTGTGTCACCCCAGGCCCATATCACCTATTTTGATCCAGCTCCAATCATCTACTTATATTTGTATATTTTAGAGCTTAGTATTACTTTAAGTACATAGTTTCTACAAACCCATGCAACTCATTCATTATAGCTATTCCTAAAATGTAAGAACCATCCTTAAATGTAAGAACCGTTCCTAAAATGTAAAAATTGTCCTTAAAACCTTACAGTTTTTCAGGATCTCCTAGATCCCCGATTTCTTCCTGAAACAGGGTACCACCTCACCCTGTAAATGCTGGTGTTGGCTCTGCTTTGGGGGTTGGTCCAAAACTCCAATTTAGGTGGGGTTCTAATAGGAAGTAACAGTACAAATATTACCAGAAGATTTGATATCAAATTTCTTTGTACAAGATAATGCTAACTTATCTTCCGTATGGATTCTTCAAGAAAAAAAAAAACTTATTTTTTAATACTATACGTAGTCTTTGTAGGGAAATTGTTAGAAATGTGAATAATTTCTTCCTCCTGCCTATTGCATTTGATGCAATAACAGCAACACACATTTCCTGTTTTCTAAAAAAGATGATTGTTCAAGATCTTTGAGACACACATCAACCCAAAGAGTAAAAGAATTCAACCAAAAACTTAACTTTTTCTTATCTAACAATTTCCAGGTTTCCACACGACTCTAGAATTTAGCTACAGCCTTTAATAATACAGAAAGTAGGTTGTATTGGTAGTATTTTTGTATCCACCTCCCTAGCTATGAGCACAGGGGTTGCATAACCTCCCTTAATCTGGTCACTCTTCCTCCTCATACACTTCACCTATGGGTGAAGTACACCCATTTTTGCTGCAGTAGTTCAGCAGGAATCCACATTAAGTTGCTTTTCCCTAAGCCTTCTATAGACTAAGAACTTTACAGGACAGTGTTTTCTGTTCTGTAGGTACCTATATCCTTCATTTATAAATATCTTACTTTGTAGGTGAGTACATCACATTTGGGTGTAAACTTTATTTTGTGTGAATACACATTTTCCATGACACTATGCAGTGCTCATTTTTTGTCTGTCCATAATGCAACAAAACAGAAAACCTCCCAAAAGCCAGACTGATTAACAGTTCTAAACAAAACTTGCAATTTTCAAGGAAAGAATCAAGGCTTTAGAATGCTTACTTTCCATAGAATACTGTTGACTAATGCCAATGGTATTTCTTTTAGCTTTTACTTGTTAACTGAATGCCTTATCAGTTTGTCTAATAATTTATTTGAACAGCTGCCCTATAGCAGATCAGGTAATTTTCTAAAGAGCTTTGTTTGTTCTTATTTGCTTGGACAAACAATAGTTGTAGAAAAAAAAGCTTCTAAAAGTAGTGGCAGTCTCTGTTCATGTCTAGACAGACATGACTGCAATACAATGAGAGATAGTTAAGAAGCCCCAGATTTTTATTTTTTTTAGCTCCTATTGTTCCCAGCATCTGTTTATACTTAGGAGGCCCCAAATGACATTTCTTTAAGCATACAAGCAAAGTGGGAAGTACAATTATTTAAAAAATGCTGTCAAGACTGTGTATGCATGTCTGTTGTTTATTTTTTTAAATTATTTTTAAAATAATTTTTTGCTGTTCCAGAAGAAAATGGAGACACATTTTCTTAGAGTCTAGTTCCCAGCTAAGTTCCCTGCATTAATTTGCACAGAAACACTACAACACTATGATACAAAATTTCTTTATTTAGAGTGAAGATAGGAAAAGAAAGTGGGTTTAAGGTCGATCAATTACAGGGGGAAAAAATGGATGAAGCTACCGAAAGTTTTTATGCAGATCTTAGAAATGCTTCCTTGAATGTTATTATGGAAGAAATTCTAACCCTTTCCTCTGTCAATAGCAAACCTGCCTGTAACTGATTCCAAAGAATGAAGCTTTCACCTGCATATAATGCTTGTTCATCATCAGTAAAAGATAAATCTGATGATATTTGAACTATTTCACTGTGTAGCAAAGATGATTCAAGAAATTCCTGCTGCTTCCTGTCCCTGCACTTCARTTATGCTGCATTATTTATGCTGATTCAGTCATTAAGCAACCTTGAATTGCTCCTTGATCCAGTTTGCCACGCAGTTTTATAAAAATTGAAGCAACATAACTGATGGGGTGAAAACATGTGCCCGGAGAAAAAGGATGGGAACAGAGAAGGAAGGCAGAAATGTTTCATCTGGCTTTGCCTCTGAGAAAAGCACCCTCAGTAATGGACTCTGATCAGACCAAAGGGATTTGGTTTGCTTTTTTCACCTAACTGAAGTCAGAGTTAACTTCAATTAGAATTCATAGCCCACAGCATCAGTGTTACCATCACTGCAAAATCACATTACAAAAGCCAGCACGAGTTACTCGGAGTATGATTCAAAGTTTGCAATAGTTTCATCAAGCAGACTGTAATTAGAGTGTATTACTAGAGGCTATTAAATTAAATTACAAATTCACATCCCTTTTAAAGTTCGAGGAKGTTTTTTGGATTGAAAAGAGATGTTAAATGAAATGGTAAGTAACATTAGCTCTAGTCAGGTAAGAAGAATAAACATCTAAACTGTTTATGAAGCTACATAGATTCAATTATTGATTACAATGAAGACAAAGTTTAGAAGAACTACTCTTTGGAACAGTTTCCCTTTTGATGAAATCTATATTGCCTTTACAGCAGTAACTCTTTAAAATGCAAAATAAATATCCTTTTTTTGGAAATTGTTGGTTAAGTAAAGGTGTTGCTATTCCAGGTTAWTTTCACAATTTTATTATCTTCAGACTATAAAAAGCAGAATGTATTAGCCATTTATTCAGTCCCCCCCCCAAGCAAAGAAGTCCACTCAAATTCAAAAATGTTTATTACCAAAGTCTTAATGTTAAAAAAATTAACCCTGGCATTTTTGGATGACATCTAATGATAAATTTCACATGACAGAATATTAAGCATACATAAAGAATGTGTCAAAGACTTACCCTCAGTTCTTTTTGCGTCTAGAATAAAACACTCAGAATTATTTGGAATTTTTTTTTTGGTCAAAGTTTGTAGGTTTTTTTTTTCCAAAGACCTTATCAACATTTAAATTAAAAGCAAAAGAGCAACTTCTTTCATAAGCCCCACGTGCCTTATTTTTAAAAATAAAAAAGCAAGCACATTTCATTTAAAGATGACAACCAGAAGCCACCAGAAGAGGCTAGCACTAATTTAACTCAAGTATTTCTTGCTTATGGAGTACTCATGAACTTAAATATAAATGATGGATGTATATTCAGAAATCTTTCTCTAGGAGATCACTAACTGAAAGAATTATCCTATTAAGCTGTATTTATTCTGATTAAAAGAGAAGTTTTGGCTTTGCTCCCCTCAGCATGTCAAGGGCAGGTGGCATTCCCTCTTCTGTCAAGTTTCTATGGATACAGTAAACACCTTGGTATCTAATACTTATCTTTTACTACTGTTAGTAAGCACCTCTGTTTTACACAGCCCTAGTAATTTTTTTAAAATATTAGTCAAGTGCCCACGGTGTATGAATGAAAGGTCCATTCACTGAACTCATCCATCTTCCTTAGCTGCTTAGAGTGTAGCATTAATATGTGGTTAAATCCAAGTTATACTACTCTATTTGATGGATTGTGGATGCTTGTTACATGGAATTTACTGATAAACATGAAGAGAGAGACACAGAACACCCGCTAATTATATACAAAGTAGAATTCATTCATTAGAGGACAGTAAGGGGTTTTTTCTATCCCCAAAAAGCAATTTAAAAAAATTCTCCAATGAAAGCAACTCTAGAGGAATTAATTAATTAATTAATTAAGAACTGAAGGAGGTTGTGATTTTTAAGAATTAGAAATAGTTCTTTTTGCAACAAATTCTACATTAGTAATTCCTTAAAATGACAAATGAGATGTTTGCAGTCTTAGATAGTAAGTACAAAATAAATTTCAACAGAAAGAAGTCTCATATTGATTCTTAAATCTTATAGAAATATTCCATAATAATGAATATTTCATTAACATATGTTTACATTGAACTACGTACTACCTGGAATTTTTGTTTTGACCAAACAATGCCATCATCMTCTAAGTCTCAGCAAGAATGAAAACTGGGTTTATTAACCAATTCTTTAACCACTGGCATTTCTCTAAAAAAAATKAAACAGAAGAATCCGTTAGTCTCAACAGTGTTCACACTCAAGAAGAAAAACAAATGATATTAAATATCAAGCGGTTACAGAAAATACTTAAATTAAAATGAAAATAGATTGTTTCTCATACACTGTTTTGAAAATATTCTTTCTCTGAGAGAGGGAACATTTCCACCCCAAAAATTGAGCACAAGCAACTCTCTATTTTATTTGATAGACCTTATCATTCATGCTGACAGTTACTATGACACTTTCTTTGGATGCAGTTCTCAGTGGAATTATTTGAGAGTAAGTCATTACATGACAGTGAGGAAAACATTCACCACRTATCTCAGCACTGTGAGGGAAGCATTTGTAAGCTCAAAAAACAGAAATATGCAGCATATCAMGGCAAAAAGATAATAAAGGTATTTTTTACTGTGGTAGATGACTCAGATCCTGGACAAGTTGGGAATTGCTGCATGAAAATTAGCAGGAAGCATGTATTTTTTGTAAATAAAAGATAAAAAAAAAAAACAAAACTATTTCAGCTTGGTAATGCATGGAAGTAATTTTGTAATGCATGCACCATTCATCACATTAAGTATCCATAAGGACAGAAAATTGTATTGGCCAACTGAAAAGTATTTTATCTTATTGTCTCTCTTTCCAATGTCCAATCCTAATCTACTCCAAAGCTGTCTATTTCCGTTTTAAATTACCATTCCCAAGCTTTAGAGTATATTTATTTTTTGAAATAAACACACCAAAAAGGGGAATAGTATTCCTTATATTTGGTAAAGCTAAATGTTTCCTTGTGTGATGATCATTTCCATAGCTCTAGAACATATAAATTCTATCACTTGCATATAATGTTAGGTGAGCAACATAGTGGTAGTTTAATCTTGGATATGTTTGCTCCTCTACAGGCTGTCATTTTTCAAAGTCAGATCTGTAAGCAGCCTAAAAAGAGATTCAGTATCAGAGTTAATTGTGTCTAAGGCCTTTAGAAAGGCGATAATCCATTCCTCTCCACTTAAACCATTGCCTGCTGAAAGGAGCTCAAGTATCTCTATTTCACTTATTTATAGCATGTTTGATAATATCCCAAACAGGAAACATCAAATAGTACCCGTTCTGAAATTGTTTTTTTTTTTTAGTATTTACCACTGTACCATAAAGACTGCTGAACACATCAACAAATCACCAGCTGCTTAACATCTCCAGTACACAGACTGTGATGCTAACTATTCAAATCCCTCAAAATCTTACTGCTCAACTGCCAGCCTAGAGGAAAATTTCACACTACACAAAGTATCAGCATTAAAAACAGAACTCCTCCCCCCMAAATGAGGCCCACATTCAAAACGCAACCACAAAGAAGTGCCTCTTTGTGGGATTACTTTTTATGATAATTTACAAGGCTTTAGGGGATGACAGTTGCTTGGTGAAAAGTCCAACAGTCCTAGCAATAACACATTTGGAAAAGTTATTTTGTATCAAGTCAGATAATGAACAGTTTAGGATTTCTCAAACATGAGTAGCAATTGCAGAACACACAGATGTTATCTTCTATTTCTAGGAAATTCAAGAGACTGACAGTTAAACAGTTCCTCCTACAAGTGTCATGAAAAAGAAAATATCAGCTCAATTCTAAGGCAATCTCTCAAATTTTATTCCTGGATAAGAACAAAAATAATTTACAACTACTAAAGAGATACGCCCCACTCATGAGTAATGCCATTTTCACCTATTCAGAGAAGAYTGATTACTTAAGAATGGTTTATTATCCAGAATGTAATGGGAATTATGGAGGTCTCATCATCCTTGTGACGATTTGGAAGATTAGTAACATTTTAACACATATAGCAACATTTTCCTTATTTTTTTCACAGCAATGACAGTACCTGGGACTTGAGAAGTCTGAGGCCTCAGAGGCAAATCTTACCTATCTGGGGCTAATTTTTTTCCACAAAAATTTCGCATAATTCTAATGCACGAAAAGAAAAATAAAATCAGGCACAAAATAGGCACATGCTGCTTTTGTCCCTTTGCCTGAGAGAGTTATAGTGGCTCACCAATTTCACAAAAGTTCAAATGTCATCCTGTTACAAAAAAAAAGGAAATATAATATTGAAAATTGTTGTCATATGCCCTGTCCATGAGGAATGTAAAATTATCTTTGCATTCTACTGAGTAGTTCCTACATTTTCTTGAAGTATCACATCTGTGCTTCAGAAAGAGATGTCTCAGAGTAATCTAGAAGAGAAATACAGAAAGAATCAGAAGCATGCTTTAATGAATAGAAGGCATGACTTAAAAGGAAAGACTCTTCATCCTGAAAAGAATGTATCAGAGGGACAAAACTGTAATAGCTTTCACATATCAGAAAGAGCGATGGAGCTCTAGTTTTCATGCTTTTGCGGGATAGTCAAATCATGCTTGTGGTAAAGGAGATTTACAAAGTTTTATTTAATGCCTAATTTATTGGAAAGCACTGTGATAGTTTGCTGAGGAAGACTACAGAATTGCATCATGAGAGGTTTTTTTCTTTCCCTCTCCAAGAACAGGTGAGACAAGTACCTGCCAAGAACAATTAAGAAGGCTGATCCTTTTTCTAGGATAAGAGTGCAGACCAGATGACCTTCGGAAATCCCTCTTCAGTCTTTTTTTTTTTTTTTTTTTCCCTCTACATGGATCCATGGTTCTACTTCATTTATGGTCTAAACTAATGGATGAAAAACAAACTCAGCTCTGGACAGAAATAAAATGTACTCTTAACTAACTTGATCACTGCAAAACAGATTGTTCAAGGACACAAGAAKAATCAAATTATGCTTTCCAGTTCCCAAAAAATATGAACTTCTGAGCCTAATCTTGCAGCATAGTATAAATAATTCTTCTTTTCAGGTTTCAGTTTCAGTTCCCCCATCCACCAAAACAGTTAAAAATCATGCTGGAGTTCCAGAAATCCTGACAAAGTTTTAAAAAAATACAATTCATTTTACAGCATGAAAACTGAGTTCTCCCCAGTTTTGACTCAAAATGTAACCTGTCACAAACTTGTTGACAGATCAAGCTTAAATACATTCACAAAAATGCATTCCTTCTCAGTCTCTYACACTCTCCTGGTGGACTGAAAGCACTAACTAGTTCTTGTCCTCTAAGAGTCTGCTTGGTTGGCTCTAGAGGAATTCAGCTATCTCTCAGTACCTGCTGTTTTTGCAATCAAAAGCACGTGAAAACTAATACTGTACAGTCCATTGCACACAAAATCACAGTGGTTCAGTGTACTATTTAATAAAATGCCTTTTCAAAGCAGAACATTTTAATAAACAATAGTGAGGCTTCTTTGCTATATTTTACGTGGTATTGCAAATCTTATCTCTGACACTATGTTGTCATGATGAGGCAGTCTGCATCAGTCAGAAGCTTCAAGGTCACACCTGCTAGAACTGGTCATGCTTATATCCACTTTTAATATGGATTTTTTTGCCCAGATTGTAAAACCACTATGACATGCAGTGATAGCCGATAGACGTCTCAGTAACTGTAAGATACTATTGCTGTAACCAGTGATGCTCRCTGTTATTCCACCTGCTTCCCTGCACTGGTGTGTGTTTTAGGCAGGTGAAAATGGGAATTCCAAAGTSACAGAATTTTGTCACATAAATTGTATTGCTTACGTGACCATGGCAGGACTTTTCACAAGTGCTTTTCGGTATCAAATATAAAAGGCACATCCAATATAGACTATCATCATCTCTGAGCTTGTCTGACATTCCGCCCCCCCTTTGTTTTTGTCCAAACTTCATTGTGAGATGAATGTTTAAAAATAACTACAAACAGAAAATAGAAGCAGCAGCAGGGCAGGTCAGACTAGTAAGATGCTGACTAGAATCCCACAGTGTTAGCATTCACAGAGATGGGTTTAAAGACTTCACATCATCAAGTTTCTGAACAAATAAACAGCTGTGTTATTTCCTGTTAAATCACAAAACTCTCTCTCTCCTAAGGATACTGAACCACACCACCATTGTGCTGCCCAGGACAGCAGAGCAAGGCTGAACACTAGATACCAAAAAGAGCAGCTGTCAAGGCCACTGATGTCATCTCCACAGTTCTGCAGACTTAGTGCTGGCTGAATATTCTATGTCACATGCCCAATGCAAGCCAGCATGTCACAGACAACATTAAGCCAGGTGAAGCTCATAGAGATAGTGCTTCACACTGCAAGAATGTGCATCTATAACTACACCTCCATGTCCCACAGCAGGGGACATGCTTGAGCACAACCTCATGATGACATGGCAGTGTTACTTCCTGTTCCAAGACAGGGCTTCCTCAGCGGCAGCTTTGCATGGTGCCCACTGTATGTTCAAACTCCACAGCCATGCTAATCTCTATGTAAAGTAGGAACTCTTTTTCTAGCTACCTCGCCTAAACTGGGCTTCCTGATTTAAAAAAAAAAAAAAAAAAAAAGTCTCAAATTCAGCAGAATTAGATTCTTAAAGTTACGTTCATAATACACTAGTTCTGTCTCATTTGAGACTTCAAAAGCAACATAAGATTCATATTATTCCATTAACATAGGCCAGCTGGAGTATGATAAAGAAATCATAACATAGGGTGTAAAGTTGACAAACCATGAGAATTTCCCCTTTTCAAACATCTTCTATACAGTAGACAAGGAAATTAGGCTGCATGAATCTAAAGTAGAAAKATTTTTTATAAAAAAGACACAGCCCTGACCTCTTCTAAAGGAAGAGAATCAATTCCTTTTTTTAAGTGTTTGGCAACTACAGACATCAAAGACATCTTGTTCACCATCCTGTTACTAACATGCCAGTGAGACAACTTAGTCTAGTCTATTGTCCTGTCCCACTTGTTTAAAATAGATCTTCTTTGAACAGAAGTCTGGACTAGGCTTTCAGATGTCCTTTCCAACATCAAGATTCTGTGACTGCAAATGCAAAGATTTAGGTTCAATGAAGGGAGGCAAGGATCTGATTTCATGTTGTTTATAAATGTTGGTCASTAAGGCAGGTAACTAAAAGAAGCTTCAAATTGTATGAAGGCTGAAAAAGAGATAAATGGCAGGCATACAAAAGCAAGCATTAACTCAGTCACTATGCAGGACTGACATATGACACCATGAGTCTACCAGAACTTCATTTCATAGGATGCCTCTTATGGTATTACTATCCAGACATTGTCTTTAAAGCACTGGTCTTTGTTTATCTGTGCTCAAGTAGSACAAGACAGAGTTATCATATGCACTTCCTGTATTATGAAACTCTTAGTTTCAGAAAATAAAGTTGTTTTCGAACTTTTACGGAAAGGCAACTTTGTTATCCCTGCAAACCATTCAAGCTATTCTTAACCTAGCTGATCCTCCAGGGACACATTTTTGCAGCAGACTTTTTAGCAAAGTTTAGATTGATGTTAATCAGTTCCATTCAAAAGCAGAAGAGAAATATTACATTTTTTATGAAATGAAAAGATCCTAGGTGGAAAGGATTCTGTTTTCCCTTCTTACATTGTATAGTGAGAAGCAAATCTTGATGTGGAGAAAAAAATCTTTTAGAAGCTGAATTCATTATCCTTGCTTCCAACTATTTTTGTCGTTTTTATCCTTCTGAACAGTTAGCATTTGAAATACTCAGTTATTCCATTTCATCTTACACTATACATAGCTTTCACATGGCTTTCACCACTCCATTAAAAGCTATGGTGCTAAACTATAGGACTAAGGAAAAAAAAAAAAAAAGAAAAGAAAGAAAAAGCCATCACGGAGAGCATTGTTCCCACATTCTATTAGTGGTTGGCAGGTGGGCAAAATATCTAGTAAGAAACTAGCAGAAATTGGAGAGAATATTTCAAAGGCACTAGACAGCCCAGTAGAGGTTTAAGTATTTTACAAAAGCTGTGATCTGTAGGCTTTGCCTTCAGCCAACATCCACTCAAAGTGAAACAGGTCTAAAAAAAAATAAAAAAAAAATAAAAATAAAAAACTCTGCAATAAATAGATACCTCATGGAGATATTACAGCCAGCAACTCTTCACCTTTGTGCTTTGAACAAAGGCTGCAGGAAAATTTTGAAAAAAACTCCATGAAAAAGAGAAGAAATAGGAGAAGACTTTTTTCTTCCTCCTTGTCTTGGTAAGTGGTGTTTTTCTACTGTGCCTCATAGATGATCTTCCTAATAGCAATGTCAGGCCAATTTGATATCTGCACAAGAGCAAGTTCTGGAGCACTATTTTGCAATCTATCTTGTGCCAGTCTCCAATAAAATACCTTGTCAGAGGAGCATAAATACTTTGCTTGATCTCTAAGCTCAACGATGATGAACTTTTGGGCAAAGACAGGATGCTGAGGAAATAAATGCATATATACACACACAAGTGATAATATACATGGTAGAAAAACCTAACACACTCATGTCAGAGGAATCAGACAATTTCTGCCCCAGAGCACAGATAAAAACACAAACATGAAATTTCAAGGCCAACATCAGTAATTTAAAATAAATCTAGGAAGTCAAGTGAGGTATTGTATAGCTGGAGAATAGTAAAGGCCAAGAAGTGAGCTCAGCTACAGATCCATTAATCTGATCTCAAGACTAGCTAAGGCTTTAGAAAACTGGGAGAAAAAGCACAAACGAGATAATGCAATACAAATCTACCAGAATAAGATAATTCTGGTATGATCTTTCTTTCTCTGATATGACATTTACTTTCATATAGGGAACTATAAAAAGTAATCTCTCTAGCTATCTAAAAATGCTTCCTACMATGCCAAATGGAAAATTACTATGGAATCAGGAGAACATGGATGTCAGAAAAAATGTGAGGTAAATGAGCAATCGGCTGAAGAGAAAGCCCMAAATGAGTTATACTAGAAAGGAAGCTATGTTATAAGGCATTTAGTCACCAAGTTCCTCACAAACTCACCTTTGAACTAATTTTATTTACACTTTCATTTAATGATCTTAACATATAAGTCAATATGCACCCAGGAAATTTGCTGGTGCTACGAAATTGGATAGTACTGTCATTACAAAGGAGGATTGATATAACATACTGAAGAAATCTTAACTTACCTTGAGGACTGGAGTAGTAGAAATGGGATGAAACTCTTTATTAGATAATACAACTTCATGCACTTTGGAAAATTACTAAACTGAGAACTCACTAGCTAGCGACAGTAGAACAGAAAAGAAGACAYGGATTTGTTTAACTGATCGCAAGATTCGTGAGGGCCATAGTGGTAAACAAGATAAATACCTAACAACCAGCATTAATATCCAGTACCTATACGGAAGTTATAAGAGGGGTACAATAAAAGTAAATAATGTAACAAATGGTCACAGAGAAAGTGAACAGAGAAAACTTTTCATAGCTTCTTTTAAAGAACTTTAGGACATCAAATGAAATTATCAATAGAAGTTTAAAAAATAAGCCCAAGAATAAACTTAAAAACTCATAAAAATACTTTTTCATAGTATGTATAACTAACACAATGAATTTCAMTGCATGAATGTATTTGATGTGATTTTGTAGATGTCAGAAATATGAAAGGGATATAACATTGTGTAAGTGGGTCAAACACCCCAAGGAAAATTTCTATGTTCCTACAGTCATGTATTTTTGATGGCCTTTCCAGTGCTCACGTTTATGACCCATTTTTATATTTTAATGCCAAATTCTAGACATATTAATAAATAAATATGAAATAAAATATCTTTACACTGCTTCAAATTCATTCCTTCTGGAATTCTATTCAAGGAAGAGAAAAAATTGAATCACTGACTTTGTTAGACAGTGCAATTACCTAAAAATTGTACTCAGTATGTTAAAGAGCAAATCATCTGCAACTACAGATTATATTTCAAAATTTAAAAATACCATTCCTTCTACTACCTTTATTAAAATGAAGCATTATTCTCATCTTGTCCTTTACAGACCAAATTAAAGCACAATAACTAATATAAGGAAGTCAAATGCACAAAATAAAATACCAGRGAATTATATAGAGTATAAACTTTACAAAATGCAGAAGAAAGGAACAACAAATCAGCAAGAAAACTGCGTGCCAAAAAGGGCTATTCCCTAAGAGAGGAGCTAACTTTGCCTCTTTATAGCTAGGCAGCATAGATTTTAAGCAATTGTTTAATAATACAATGAACTAAACTTGCACTAACAACCAAAACTAAGGCCTTCCAATGCTTGGTCCACTTGAGCAACAGAGGCTTTGTGCTAGTTGCTTTGTGCTTCATTCGACAAAAATGAAATTGGGAGGTGAACTGGTTGCATGAAATTACAACTTTAAGTAGGTTGTTTCCTAAATCCAGCTCAGAGTTATTGCAAGATGCTTAACCTAGCCTTCGTCCTCCTCACTTCTTTCCTTCTCTTTTCCTCATCTGATTTGCAAGCCTCACTCTGAAAAATAAGCAGCAGCTTGYCCTTTGTGATCCAGAAAGACCTGTTCTCCTTATATCCTTCCACTTTAGAACAGTCTTAACGTAAAAAACACGTGCAATTTGTAGTCATACTGAAATAATGCTTACAAAACAAAGTCTCAGGAAAGATACGGAAGTGCTCTGCCATATTTCAGACTRAACATGTAAATTTAAGGGACTGAGGAAAAGATTAGGTAGCTATATGATAAATACAGACAAGAAAATGAATAAGTTATTTCAGTAAGATGCCTAAAAGCATCTGGTATTCTGGTATTATTTGAGTATAAATACCACATTTCATCCAGGTTTTAAGAGTTGCTAGGCTTAGTTTATGTAATAGTCAACCTCAAGTAGCATAAGTACTAAAAGGATGTACTAGATATACATAATACAAAAACTCTGAAAAAAAACTTGTCCTCTACAACCCAATTTGTGCTCTGGCTGCATTGGATACTCTTTTCGCTCTCTGCAGTTCCCCTTTCCTGTTTCACATCCTAGGCCTGAGGGGGCTATAACGTTCTACACGGTCACTGTGGATAAGAGT
Organism: Rhea americana; assembly: GCF_003343005.1. Lineage (NCBI taxonomy): Eukaryota > Metazoa > Chordata > Aves > Rheiformes > Rheidae > Rhea > Rhea americana. The sequence goes on along the minus strand of NW_028186360.1, from coordinate 627,604 downwards.
AACTAGTACCTTGACTAGCAATATATAGAAATTACCACACACAACATTACTTCTCCCTTCACTGTAGAAGATGCAATAAATACTTGCTTTTCTTTTCATATTTCTTCACCTAAGACAGTCCAGTCTCCTTACCCACTGCCGACAGAATTTTGGATACAGAGCTCTATTACAGAGTTGTCAGGTTTTGTGTGCTATATAATTGTATTCTCCCAAAGCAGCCTTCTAAATCATACTGTACCTAGGTTTAACCTAGGGGCATACCATCTAAGAGCACGTGTTCCTGCAGCAGACTTTAATACTTTGCTTTGAAGAAATATCCCCACGATAATGCTCACTAGCGGTATTTTATTAGATGGAGTTGCAAATTTCCTTCCAAATTGCATTGCTTGCAAGGACACAGACACCCTTAAGTTGATAAATAAAGTGCTTACAAAACATTATTATTATGAACATTTCTAATGAGCCAAAATGCAGAGGAGGACTAAAGAGTTCTGCAGAGCTCAATATTGTGACCACTGCTGTCCATAAAGAATGCTATRGATTTGAAGGTTTGCAGCTATCAAGGTTACAAAAAATATTGTGAGATGTCTTAATGGGTAACTCCACCCTTCCACATCGAAGGGAGATTTAGGCTGAAAAATGAAGGCTCATCAGACTTTGGACGAAGAAATATAGCTCATGTCCAACAAAGTCACACAGCTTCCTAAGGTAGCAGAGTGCTACTTCTTATACTCTAAAAACTTCACCCACTTCCATTCACAGTAAATCTTTTTTAATTATTATTTATTTAGATTTACCAACTTAACAAATAAGGCAGGTATCCAAAAGTTTTGGACAGTCTCCTATCAGTTAAAAACACACAGATATGATATTGATTTGATTATCAAAGTTTCAACATTAAACTCTATTGTTAAAGAACACCTCTTACAGTGAAAATTAAGTGAATAGATTCTATTATTTACATAATACATTTATTTTGCCATATGATATTATTAATGTATACACTAAACATAAATGTTTAAAACATACGTGTGACAAATGAGTATGATGAGGCAGTAGAAGAGTCCCAATTAATATTCATTTGAGGGTTATATGTTGCAGGATTGAACTGTGTGTGGTAGAGTGTGGTTCTGGTTGAAAGTGTACTTCTCTCAATATAGTTCTATCTTGATCAACAATGTGGGAGTCAAATCTGCCTGGTCTCTTCTTCAGGACACAACAATGCAGATTTTGCCCCACGATGAGTGGGGCAAAAATTACTCATTTGAAGTGCCATAACTTTTTGGCTCCTTAGGCATGTGGAGGCCCAGTTGCGGGGGTTGGGGGGAATGGAAGAGGAAGTGAAAATAGAGAAAGGAAAAAGAAGGGGGGAAAAAGAGAGATAGAGACTAAGAGAGAGAGGGAGACAGATTTTCTGAACCACCTTCTAATCTGCCTGATGTTCAACATAACATAGAGTACAAAATTAGTGGAAAATCCCAAATCCTACTGCTGAATTCCCAACTTTGCAGTTACAAGTGGTCACATAATAGATACTCAGTTCAAAGATTCATACGTACACTTTTGTAAACCTTTTCATTGACCCCAATGGATTTAGCTATGTGTAAATAAAATCACAGCTTTGCTCTTAAGCAGGAAARCAAAACGCTCATTGCTAGAGGACGGCTTGTCCTAAGGACTGCTATTATCATTGATTATTGCATTATTGTAACATTTAAGAGTCCCAAGCAGAGGGCAGGAACTAATTGGCAGGTGTGATAGGGACATATAAACTATCTTTCAGATAATAAGAAAGAAAACAGATAGATGGAGAGAGAGAGAGAGGACAGTTCAAAGGAAAATGAGCCAGCACTGGCCAACGTAATAGGCAGTGGTTTCAGCACATTAACAATGTGATGTTTTGGTAAGTAGGGGAGTTTGAGTAGGGTAAGGCGGTAGGTTTCTGATTGCTGACAGGAATGAGGAATGATCTGGRAAAAGCACAACACTGGCTGAAAACGTAATGAGTGTGTATGTGAGACTGAATCATAGGAAGACACAATTTCACCTTTAAATGGTAAATAGAAAAAGGGGCAAGCCCTGAGAAATTGCACAAATGAAAATAAATAGCTTGTACCTGATAGTAACGACAATGGCAGAGTGCAGAGATAACAATAAGAGGGTCTAAGAGACAGCTGATCTTAGCAGACCTTCAACATGAATGAGGTAATTATCAGAGCTCAAAAAAACTAATTTTATGGTGCCTTAAAGACAGGTTAATGGCAGCTTCTGTAACTTTTCCTGTCCTCCCCACCTTGTAGAGTTCCTGTTCCAAAATATTTTTGCATGCTTGAGGACCAATACCAGTCAAAATTTTAGATGTGTCCAAACTAGAAGCTTAAGAAAGGTGAATTCATTGTGAAGTCCACACTAACGGCAAAGACGAGGATTACAGAAGGCCTGCAATAGTACCATAGTTTAGTCTTACAAAGCTTCCAAGTTGAAGAAATTCTCTAGTACAAGAAATAAATGACTGATGAGACTAATTATTACCAATAAAATTCCTGGCTTAAGATTTTTTAAATAAATTGTCTCCCTTTGAATATTAGCCTTTTTTCTCTGTTCTCTGAATGTTTTGAAACCAATTTAGATAGGTAACTATATCTATATTCTGTTAAACCAAGGCCTTTGCAGAAGCGTTGCTTGTTCCTCTGGACTATAAATTTGGTATATTAGGAGAGGCTTACCTGCTCAAAGAGTGTTTATGGATATTTTACAGCTATAGAATTGTATTTGAACCTCAAAACACCATTTAGTCCAATACTCCTTTACAAAATACTACAGCACTTTTGTCTCTCTAGTCTAGCACAAGCTTTTGTATGTGCATATTCTTTCAAGAACGTAATCTGCTTCTATCTCAGCTTACAGTGACACAGCAGAAACAGGCAAAAGACCTCTATGTTAAAGAAAACTACAGATTTTCTTCGCCTGAGACACAGGTTTTGCTTTTCTTTTGTTTAAATGAAGGCTATAAATCTTACTGAGAAAAGTTCTAAATATGATATGGTAACAGACTTTGTTTTGGGTTGTTTTTACTACTTCGGTTAGCATACAGACATAAATAYATGAACAGGGATTCCTGCAGGACCTCTTTGTCCATCTACCCTCAATTTGTCAGTTGAGGAACTGCTACCACCTGCATCCCCAGTATTACTCCAGAATCAGAGAAGTTCCTGTGTTGTGTCTCAGTGTGAACCAAATCAGGACCACAACAGAGAAGCAGAAAATAAGGAGTCAAAGATGGGAAGCACATTAAAAACTTCTTAAAAGCAGCTGTGGATACCCTCCTATCACCTGGCCCAATGAGGCTCGACCCCAACCTTCTCCCTTCCCAAACTCACATCACATCATCACTTATGTTCATATACTATCAGAAGCTGGGGTGAATTCAGCCATGATGTTAACAGAGGGACARACACTGATGTAGCCTTCCCCTTTTAATGTGTCAGAGAGCTGTACTAGGCTAATTGGAGARAACAATAGCTTTCCTGGTCCCCCGGTACATTCAAGCTTGGAAAGAACTACCTTTAATTTCAAGATAATTAAAATACTCTCCACCATCTCAGAGTTCCCCAGTGTCTCCCATAAGAAAAATAAGATAACCTTCCTCTTATTTCCATTTTTAAATGTCAGAACTGTTACACTACAGACATAGATCTAAAACACCTGGTGAAATAACTAGGCCACTACAGAGGACACAATTGAGATTACCATCCCCAGGGTTGACCTGTATTGTGAAAAGCCTCCCTGAAAGTGACACACATATATGTGTGCATGTGTGTCGTATCACCTTTATATCTTTCTTACATATTGATAACTTGTCTTCAGATCTTTCCAGAAATCAAAATTCTGCTACAAGATTTGTAGCTTTTCTTGCCCTTCCCTCATTTATTTCATGTTTTGTTTACAGAAACTACTATAGTCATATATTCCTCTGAACTCTCACTCATTCTTTTATCCCCAATGTTAGTTGCTARTAAGTGTAAATTCTTTTATTCCTGCACACGCTTTTGTCAAGACATCTTAAGTACATCTAACTTGTATAAATACTTTTTGATCTAATTTCTTCTTAGCTTGTTAAAAGTGGGATAATGAATATACAGGATCTATTTATGAAGAGTTAATGTGACCTCTTTAAAGAGGAGGCCTGCCTTACAAACCTCTTAGAGTTTCTTGAAGCAGTCTACTATGAAGTATGATCCAGCTGATACAGTCTGCTCAAACTGCCAAAAGATCATTGATCAATTCCCTCCACAAAGGCCTTTAATTAATTTTAGAAGCTGTAGAATGAGAAAAAATATCTTTGCATGGTGAAATAATTTGTTAAAAGAGGGTAAACAGAAGGCAGAAATAGTGATGTTTCAGAAAGAATGAAGTCACCTGTGCTATTCTCCAGTGTGTCATGCACTGATAAAAGGGGGTTAATGTTTGATTATAATACATCCTTCTTCTACTGAAGAGAAAACTTGAAAAAGTGAAAAYTGAGGAGTTCTACAAATCATGAGTGRCATGAAAAAGGTAGATAGGGAATTGTTYACTGTCTCTTCCAACACAAGCCCCAAAAGCCATCAAATGCAGTTAGTTGGACAAAAGTTCAAAACAGGAACAGGAGGCAGTTCTTCATGTAAGAGGCCAGAGACCCTTGAAGCCTTGCCAAAGGATACTGTGAAAGAGAAGTTTATAAGGTTCAAAGAGCAACTGGACATATAAGACAACACTGAGTTATTACACATCAACAGGAAATGTCCCCTACTCCAAGAAGAACAAAACTATGTGGGAACTGAGAAGTGCAGGTAAAGGAGGAAGTGTGATACGTGCCTGTTCTTTTTTTATTCTTTCTTCTCAGGAGTCACTTGGAGAGTACAATATTGGACTAGCTGGACTACAGCCAACCCAGATGATATAATGGGCCAGCAGAGCTGTTCTGTGTCAAGTCATGACTGACTTGTTTTGTGAAAATGGAAGCAGGAAAGGTTTTAATAYTTCAGCTTCTTCTAAATCTTTGTTTTGTGTTCATCTTTATTACTAAGCAATGGAACTAAAATTTCCTTTGCCTTCCTTTTTAATATCTTTACAGAACGTTTTATTGATGCTTCTTCTGTAATGCAATCATATGGGGGTTTTTTGTTGTTTTTTTTTCAGATAGGCAGTTCTTACATAGCAGTACATTGGCCTTTAACTTCACTTGCAGTCTTGACCTCTCAAAAAGAATCTGCTTACGTAATCCTCCAGTGGTTAGGCCAAGCYATACTGAAGTAACATATGGTTTCATTAAGCAGCAAAATTAACAACTTCACAATAAGCATTGTAAGGTTTTCATGATGTACAAGCAAGTTAAAATCTCCAGAGTAAAACTGTACATGTAAATACTGAGGATTCTAATTAATAAATATATTGAGCTAAATAGCATCTATTAATATACTTCTGAAATAACTGTAGTAATTAAAACTTTTCATTAAACCATCCAGAATTCCAAATTTTCCAAAAGGAATGCTACCGATACACACACATTCTCACATTAATTGGACTATGTAAATCTAATTGTTTTTTAATTCAAAAAGCAATATTAAACTGAAGCTTGCAATATAATCATTACATAAAAATGAGATAGCAATAGTAAAAATTTCTGAAGAACAAGTGACCATTTGTAGGAAAAAAATAAAAAGAAGTCCAGAGSGGTCCAGTTCTTTAGCTAAAGAGCAGAAAGAATTAACTTAGCCTAGAGGCCTTCTTTTGATGGCAAAAAAAAACAGATTATAAAATCATGCAGCCTTCGGTAAACAAACTGAATTGTCTAGGAAGAAAGAACTCCATTTTGATTATTTTCTGTAAAATAACATCAAAATATTTTTCATCTCTTGGAAGCATTGCCTTCTAACACCTAACAGTCATTCCTACCAGGCTGAACTAGACCACATCTGATGGTCTCCTGCGATACTAAACAAATACTATATTACTAGACCACTGAGCTGTAGAGGTTACTGTAAAAGCAACACATCACTTATGAACACCTGCTACGGTGGCTGTTCTCCAGCTCAGTGGGTAGAATAGTTTTACACTTCTGTGCCTGCACTCATTACAGATTTATGCAGGCCACAACAGTGTTTACTGTGACACGCTTAGAAAAGCTGCTGTGGACCTAAAATACCTGTTAGCAGATTATCTGATGTATTTGCCTATTCTTGAAAGGAAATCCAGACTCATTCCTGCAGTGATAGGAGTTCCTTTATGTTTGATCCCACCTACTAAAACAAACGTGCATGTGGTAACTACTAAATGACTACAACAGTGCATAAAACTAGGCATGAGTGAAAACCTTTGCAGAATCAGAGAAAATTAGCTTTTCAGATGAAAAAATTGATAACTATTAGGTACTCTTTTAGGATTTAGAAGCCTGTCAGTTTAAACTCATTATTTTTTAAATCCAAATTTTCTCCATCCCAACTGGTTTTAAGTACTACCATTACTATTGACCCATTGCCCATATTGTCAATAGTTAGTGACTTATTAATCTACCTCCTTAATTAAGCTTACAGAATTGGCAATAAAAATCTAACTGAATTTCTGATCCACTTTTAAGTGAAAGCACTAGAATAGGCATGAAAGAGTCAGCTTGAAAAACAGAAAGACCTACCTGAGCTACAACAGCTGAACAAAAAGACAGCRAATCTAACAGTATTTTATTACTTGAGAAAAACCACGTCTCCTTCAAAATCTCTTGCTAATACAAAGAAGACAGAAGACTGGGACAAGTCTTAGTCTGTATGAGTAGCTAAAGTATTTTTACACATCTTTAGTGAAACATCATCACACTGCTGGTCAGAGAGCAAAACTGTCAACAGAGTTAGAAGCTGTATTTACAGATAAATTTGAACAAACACTGTTTTAGAAGGGCTTTTCCCAAAACTCCTAAGAGAAAAGAAGGCTCAAGAGGATCTTATCCTTGTGTACAAATACCTGATAGGGGGGAATAAAGAAAATTGAGAAAACTCTTTTCAGGGGTGACCAGTATAAGGGCAAGAGGCAATTGGATCAAATTGAAATACAAGAAATTCTGTATAAACATAAGAAAAAATATTTTACTGTAAAAGTAGTTGAGTCCTGGAACAGATTACTCAGAGAGGCTGTGGTGCCTCCGTCCTTGGAGATACTCAGCACCTGACCAGACATGGCCCTTTGCAACTTGCTCTAGTTGACACAGGTTGGAGCGGGGGGTGGAGTTGGACTTGCACAAWCTCCAGAGGTCCCCTCCAGACTCAGTGATTTTAGGACTCAGTTTTGCTAGAAATTGAGTTATAGTGACTACATTTCTTGACCTCACAGAAGACTCATCACTCAGGTACCAGCTTCTGAAAGTACAGAAAACCTAGGTAAATCTCTGCAAAAGAAGAAGAAATAGAATCCATTTTTTAATGCATGTATTTAGTTTTTTTCAACAAGAAAGCCATCTTCCTACAAATTCCTACTCCACTAATCCTCAGAGTRACAAGTGACAATAATGATTTGTTACCTGGATTTTGTTTTGCTATAGATTATCAGCATGCTTCCACATCAATTATGCTACTATCAAGTTCAGTGAAAAGGTTCATGAAGCACGCAAAATAAGGACCTGCCATAAGAAAATGCAGCACTCTTCATGCAAATATTTCAGACACTTACATGTAGATACTACATAAGGCAGCATCCTGTAGTAAGGCAAAGGGCATGGGAAAATGGGCCCAGTAACACTGCTGACACATGAACTGAGGCATGTGCGAGGCTACATATCCTTTAAAATTTAATTTTGTATGTGTGTTAATACAGTGGTTGCCCACAAAATAGGCTTACATAGAATAGCTCAGATCCATTTATTCTTTTTAACAAGAGTATATTAAACTGAGTCATTTAAATTTAATACCTAAAAAACAGCAATTTTGACGGTCAAGATGAAATGTCTAGAAGAGGCCTGGGTTTTACATCTAAGCACATACCCTCTCAAATTCAAACTGTTATGAAGAAATTTCAAGTTCAAAATCCAGGACTTGGAGAAATCCCAAATCAGCAGTCACACTTGAAAATCTTGGCCACAAGATTATTTTCCAAGCCTCTGAACACCACCCTGTTAGCTGCTTATGAGCAGCTAACAGAAGAGCAGAGGGCGCATGCTCTATTTTACTTCGCAACCATTTGTGATAGATTTACAGGATTGAAGAAAGTATGGAGCATTACAGTCTGCACAGATCACTTCTCAGTGTTAGTGTGGACTTAAGCTTTGAGAAAGTCTTCAGAGAAAACACTTCTTTGCTTCCCTAATCTTAATTAATAGAGCTTTAGGCTTCTGATACATACCATAACCTATAATAATAGGTGGTATAAAAGAGGAAGTAATTGAAGTAATTAATCTGGCTAGATGCCTTACAGTACCTTGAGGGGAAAACGACATTTCTGAATAACAACCAGTTGTATAAAGTAAATATAACAAAAATCTTTGAAAACTAATAAAACAAAGGAAAATGTCTGCTATAATTTATTCTTCCATTCCTGGCAGACTGGACAATAAAAGGAGCTAAATTTCAATGTTTCCTCAAACTGTTTGAAAATAATATATTCTCCTCTCCCAAATTCTCCTCCATTAACATAGGTGAGAGCATCCAAAAGCAGAAATGAACTTCTGTAATATGCAGAATGTTAGAAAATTCCTCTCTCATCTCATATTCTTGAACATATCACTTCTCAGGTGTAGTTTCTGTCAAATTCTTTGCCTATCTTGCCTCTTCTTGGGTCAAGCACAAAACACCTACTGATGAAAGATAACAGAGCAACTATCATGACTACAGGAATTTGCTACTTGTGTTAAATAAAAATATCAGAGTCTAGTTTGGGCTGTGTTAAGAAAGGCAGCAGAGAGATTGCAAGTCTGTATGGAGCTTAGGATAATGTGATCCCACACTGGATCTCTTCTTATAGAGAAAGTAATATTATTTTTTTCTTGTCATGCTTTATTTTCATCTGCAGGCGCAACTTTCCCCTCTTCCCTGGGACTGTGGTGAAAGAGAAGTATCCAGCTGCATCAGTATAACAGAGGAATAAGCTTCAGGCCTGTATTTCTAGCTGGCAAATCTAGGAATCRGGAAGAATCAAATCTATTGGCCTAGGTCCAGGACACCAGAGTATCCCTGAGAATAAACAGGATACACCCTTCACAACTAGATTTTAAATGTTGGTGTTCCAAGACTGCCAAGTGTATGCCAATCTAGTCAAAGGTTGTGTACAATCTGTGTATAAGACAGCATTAATGAAAGGGAAGAGATCAAGGAGCTGGTCTATCTACAACATCTATATATACTCACAAAAAAAGGGAAGTCAAATCTCTTACAGAGCTATTTTGTTTTCCAGTCCACACACAAATGGTTCCAAGTCTTCTGTACACTGAACAATCATTGAGGCTCTGGAAATAAGGCGYATTTTAAATTCATATAGAAGCTGCTTTAGATGTGTGTTTTTCCAAGTACAAATGGAATGAAAGCCTAAAGCTAAACAACATAACATTCTACGATACATTATGCCAGTATTTACTTGACTACAGAGGAATAAATAGCAAGATGAAATTAAGCACATTCAAAGCAGACTAACAGGCACATAAAAAGTAAGAAAAAAAAGCAAAGCTAAGAACAAGTATCTCATCTCTGATCTTTCCACATTTTTGAAAAAAAAAAAAAGAAAGAATTGTAAGATGAGGTGCCAGATCTTCATTTAGTTTCATCAAAGCCAAAAGTTTGGATCTCAACATAAGCCTTACTGGAGTGATGCTTTTGGATTTCTACCTACATTGTAGGTAGAACAGTATATTTCAACTGTTGAAATATATATTATTACTAGTTGTTTCTGATAGCTTGGACACTGAAGTAATTGCCTTTCCAACATTAGCAGCAGATGGAACTCTCCCTACACTTCTAAAAACATCCTGTGCCTCTTCCAGAATTTTAAGTCGTTCTTTTTAAGTATCATGAAGTCCACAAAGATGATAATACAGTCCACCAGCTTAAATCAGTACTGCAAACACTAAAACAGAGAAGAATGCCTTGTAGAAAACAGCTCAAGCAAAGCAGGACGGGGAAAAAAAGGTTGGCCAATATAAAGATAAGTGCTTGGAGAAGGTAAAAAACTTGGCTGAGATAAAAACACTATGAAAGATGTCAAATTATTTGGTTCATACTTTATTATTTTCTGGTGGTTCAGATGAAAAAGTAATTATCTCTGGTAATTTGACCTCCATTATTCCAGCTTAAGATGAAGTACACTCTTACAGGATGCAATTTTCATGAAAAACTGAATGGATGCCTCCCATTATAATGAACAGGGAATCTTGCATTTAGATGCATTGTTAAGCATCGGCCTGACTCAAGAAGACATAAAGATCCTACAAGCACGGATAAAAACACGCTATTTTACAGGTACAGTGTTAAACCACTTCAAATAAAAAACAACAAAGCATACTTTGAATTTTCTTGTGACTATGCAGCATGATCTGTCAATCCCACACATTTGTTAAGTTCCATACAGCTCTACAACATATTTGTTGTATAATTTCCTAAACTGCACTATATAAGCACTCAATCAATATATTCCCAACACTGAGAGTAAATCTGTATTTCCAACTACTTCAAAACAAACAGCATCTTGAGAATATTAAATGAAAAATTCCTCCCCCATGTTTGACCAAAAAGCATGAATTTTTCACGAAGGTGTATCAATTATTCAAGATTGTCCGGTGAAAAACTACTGAAATAGAACCATTATACAGAAAACATTAAATTCAACTATTCAGTACAGAAAAAAAAGTTCTAGCTTTTAAGGAAATTGGGGGAAAAAAGTTACTACTTCAGTTGCTAGGCTTTCCTGTTAATTAGAAATGGAAAAGTTACAAGAGAATAGTGCTCATAGATCATATTTCTGTTTCAAGAACAGCCAATTGCAGCAGCTGTGAAGACTTTTTCTATATGTATCATGATTATTTGGGGAGTCATTCTACAGAAATCCAGAATTAAAAAAACTACAAATATTTTCTTGTTTAATGAAATGCTGCTAAGATAGAATATCAACATGAATGTAAAAGTAAAAAAGCATAGCTAACACTGTATATTACATCATTCCATGCAGCAACATAGCTCTCATCAACACATACTGTGTATGCTACATTCAATGACTAGACTGCAAAAATTTCAGCTTACTGGATGCTCCAAAAATGTTCATTTTGACTCTTCATGATTTACAATAAAATATCATGGTAATTGATTAGTTGAAACTTGAAAAAAAAATACAATGTCTGAACAACAGAAGAAAATAATAAATATAATAGCAATAAAAAACTTACATATACTTTTCTTCCTAAGTAAATAACCTTTATGGCACAAGCTTATGACATCTGTTCTAAGGGGTAGTTTTCTTCTCCAAAAACATTTATACAAAACAAAACAGCTGACTGAGAAATTTTTCTTCAATGCTTGAGCCAAAAATTACTTTTAAAACTGAGGAAGATGGTGCAGGTTGAAAATATTTCAGCTTAGTTTTCAAGGGTTCTAACAGTAGCTGTACACCAGCAAATTATAACTGAGTCCACTATTTACTTAAATTATTCAGCTCTTTTCACACATTGACTCCCAAGCTACAGCAACAAGCTACATGAGATCAGTGAATGAATGAAAAAACACAGTTAAAGAACAACTCCAGATACCAGGCCCTACACCACTGTAGTATTTAAGGGACCTAAATAAAGCTCCTCACACTCCAAAAAGCTTGCATCTTTCTCCTCCCTTTCCCTGTTATATCAGTTTTAGTAGAAGACTACAGAGTCCCTGTACGTCTCCGAACTATCTGTTTGTTACCTCTGAAAGCTACCTCTCCCTAAAAATCTAATTTGTTATACTCTAGTTCATTTCAATTACCAGTGGTTTTATTTTTCAGAAACTTTTCTATTATACTAAATTTTTATTGAACTGGAATGTTACATACACAGAGAATACTGAATATCCCATCCAAAGTTTGTATCCTAAGTATAGGGATAATTAGATTTTTATATTGTATTAATGCAGCAGTATTTTAATGAAGTATAAGAGTAAGTGTTTAAACAGTTATCTTTGAAATTTTATTCTTAAAGTACAGGAAATAAAACCAAAGCAGTGCTGATTGGTAATACAACACAAGTAAATACTTCATCATTTACATGTTAGTTTCACCTGGCAGATTATTCTTTGCCACTAGAATGTGAACATTTTCACATACTTGGGTGAACTTTATTTCTAACTACATTGTTATTTTGATAACTCTTCAAATTCAAAGTTGCCACAGAAAGAGGAGGTGTTAAAGAATAAATTACAGCCATTTCTACAGCAGGGTAGCAAAGCAAATTTCTACACATTTCACTCTTGAATTCTACAGATCGTTTTGCACTAGTGTAAAATCTTTTCTCTCAAATCTGGATCAAAACTCACAGACTTACAGTCTATCCACAGATTCCCGTAAGATTTCTAGAGTTTGATGACCAGGAAAACATCTTTCTTTACAATTTAATTGTCACAGAAATAGCACTAAGTTATTAGCTACAGCTGGACAAAGCACTCTGCTAGCAATTATACACCCTTGAGTCAATTCAAGTCATCTGGTAACAATAAAAATGATTTAACAGTTTTAAAGTTGCTTTATAATTTTTACCTTAATACCTTAAAGGCTATTTTCTTGGGTAGAGGAGACTACAAAAACACTCTTATACAAGTCTCTAGATGGAGGAAGAGGAAACACATTTAGACTAGTAACAAGGAAATAAAGAGCTGTCCTATCAAATTAAAGGCTCATACCACTATCTACCCCAGGCTAACTTTACAGGCTTTTTTCTCCTGGAACATCTAAATGTCCCTTGCCGTGACAGACTATTTCTTCTTACTCCTCAGCATTAAGCATAGTAAGCACCTGAATGCCCTGAACCTCAACATGTGAAGCTGTCAGCCTTTGATCCTTATGGACATTCACTGAAATCCCCATACAAACAGAAAATATGATCATGACATGTTTTTTCAGCATCTGTTCTTCTCTCGAATGTAAAGTACTACTACTTGAACGTAAAGCACTACTACACTTTATCTTTTTGAAATCAAAATTTTATAAATGAAAGGAGGTGGTACTCTATTCATTATGGCAGATCATCTAAGATTGATGCTACTTCATGACTCCTTTCAGAGTACCATTTTTTTTTCTCTTCAAACTTAGCTGCGACACTTTGCTATAACCATGCTAAATATTTGAGGCATTAAAGCTGATAAGGTGTAATCAGCTAGCGTAACACATACAGGGGAGGGCATGGGATCAAATTGCTGTGATTCACTGTAGTTCCCAGACTTCACATCTTTACCAGCAATGAAGATAATTCCAGCTGCTTGTCCTAAGTGTGCATGACACATGTAGAGAGCTGATGGCTGGAGACCTTGCATCCACACTGCAAATGGAGCACCCTAGACAGTAGGTGCTGCACAACTTCAACATTAGCTCCACCAAATGGGAAACTAGTTTGAGCACACTAATGKTGAGCTTAAATGCATACTGCAAGATTACAGGCATAGATGACAGGCAGAGTCACATGCAAGGTCACTCTTGCAAGAGTCACTCTTCAAGGCCACTGAATAACTAATGGATATGCATTGTGTGAGCCCAACTTTCTTCATCAACATATTCATCTCAAAGATGATCACTACACCTAGGAATCATTCTCAGTATTTAATCATCAGAAGTTGCTCTTAAATCACTAGGTTGATTCATGTGAATATAGTACTCTAGCTTTGATTCTAGCTTTATGCTTTGCTGGTCATTTACTTTTAAGCTTTGTTTATTTGCTTGTTGAATGAACAAATAAAACATTTCAAAATCAAAGTAGTTTATTACTTTCACATGTATTCTGACAAATAATAACAATTACGTCCCACTGAAAAACAAAACTGCACAAGTTCACAACTCCTACCTGTTCCTGAAGCAGATATGTCAGTGTTCAAAAAGGAGCGAGGTTTGTTGGCCAACTTACGATTTTCAGCACCTTGCAAAGAAAGACRCATCAAAACGTGGTGATAGTGGTCAGCCATTAACTTGTCTCATGGCATCTCTAAGAAAACTGCTATCTATTTCAATTTATGTGCATGTCAATAGCATAAACAGTATTTATCAAGAGCAGAGCATATGAATCCTTCAACACTGCAAGTTATCTGAAGCCAAGAAAAAGTCTGCAATGCAAGGTATAGGGTACACTCACATTAGTGTAAAAACTGAAATCAAGACTGCACAATTATAGTGGCTCTCTGGCTTGCCCTCACCTATTGCATATTGATTCTCATTGCAGAGAGATCTCAGAGTGCATGGACTGGAATTTTTGGAGGATGAAATCAAATCAGAAGATGATTCCATAAATGGACCTAGTATGCTAYAGTTGCTAAGTAACATTCTGGCCATAGGGCTAGACTACAGCTAGGCTGAGGTAAAACCCTTTCAATGCATTCAGTGTGACCATCATGCTCAGCACCAACTGTTTTGCTCCGTAGATCTGCTTCTCCTAGACTGTGCTTTTCACTAACATGGGCATAGCTAGAGAATCAGAGAGGAAAACCAAAAGATAAGTAGGCTGCAAGCTCCATCAACTCTTCTAACATCTAGTTCAAAGACATTATCATGAAAGATTACTGCTACTAAATTGACTTCTTACAAGAAGAAAAACTGGCACTCACTGTCCCTCTCTAGTCTCCAAATACATCCACTCTTTGCTAACCTGAAAGCATTCCACCACAGTAAATCAAGTGCAAGGCCATTACAAAARGATATGCCCTATGTAACAGAGAAATAAAGAGGCCTCAAACACTCTTTAAACGTGAAATAGTCTCCAAAAGCAAAAAAGCACTGTGGTCATGCTTTCCTACCCTCCTGATGAGGACCAGTCTGATAACAATAAAGGACACAAAAACAGGAAGCAATATTCTTTGGCTACAGAAAACAAACATCTCTTTGCAAGCTGCAGACATAACAGAAGCAACATCACTTCCAACTTGTCTACTAACTCCTGAAAAATACAATCAGCATTTCTCTCTCCTTCTATGGCAGAATCCTCAAATGGCTTCCTGACTTTTCTTAGCAAAATGAATCACAATTAGTATGATTTGTAACACATGATTTCTTGCAAATCCTAGCTATTGTCACCTAATTAAATTCCTTAGCAGCCCCTGGAAGTATCATATAATCAGTATCATTTTGTAACTGGACTAGAGGTATCAATGGAGAAGTTTGCTTCTGTTGGCATGAGGCAGCGGAGGGGACAAAGAAAGGGCAGAATTAATGGTTTTAATTTCAAGAACCTGCTAATGGACTAGCTTCAAAGACAAGACTAAGTGCTTCTGAAAGAATGGGAAAAAATACCTTCTGAAGTCTAGTAACACACAAGTAATTTTCTAGTTACTTCATCTATCATATTCAACAGCCCATTTCTAAAGGTAAGTTTTAGTTACTCACTTGAGGACAGTATAAAATTACATTTTTGTTGGTATACGTACCATATTTGAAAGCTTGTAGGTTAGGTGTAAAAGGTCTCAGTCTGATTATTTTCTCCGTTCAATCAGGAGAAGGAAGAGAAAGAGAACAATAAATATCGTAACTTTAGGAGATTCAAAAATATGCCAATATATTTTGGTTTAATCTTTCTAGTCATCAGGCTAAGTTTTCTTTTCCTGTCTCTTCCAGAAGCCTCATACCACTGCCTTTTCCCCTGGAATTCTTCACTTTTGTATTTTCATCTTTGGCTTATCTAGATATGAACTTTTAAAAAAAGAAAGAAGAAGCTAAGAGGCACACACATCTCTCTCCATTCATATTTAGCCTCTACATCAGAGGCTATTTCCTGAAATCATATTTTATCATTGCAAAAATAAAAATCACTTCATTGCTATATCTTGTTAGACAAGTCCTAAAAAAAAAAAAAAAAAAAAAAAAAAAAAAAAAGACCATGAGTATAAAAGGACTCTGAACACTCACAAAAAGCAAAGCTGGGAAAACCGTATCTCCTCAAATAGCTCTCAAAATCCATTTTAGTTACCACGCAACTAAGTCTGCTACTGAGATACAAAATGAGCTTTTTTCCTCAGCTTTGATTTTTAGGCTTTTAAGGCTGATRTCAAGGCAGAGGGCTAAAATACACATAATTCAATTTCTCCTCCTTTCAGAAATGTCTCTGCATCCTATTTAGTCTTGTCATTGATTACAACAGGACATCTGTCTTCTCAGTTTGCTCAAAACGATGTCACTCTAATCATGTGACCAAGTCAGGTGTGTATATATCCACGCACTGTGGGCAAGTAGGTGCTGTCCTTTCTTTAGGCACTAGATGGCATGTGTTATGTTCTGCATATGATGTACCAAGTAACTGCCTACCCCACTAGCGATGTTAAAAGCAGGTAAGTACTATCAGATCCACAATCATTTCAACTACAGGTACTGCGTATGACAATCTGTTTTAATGATGGAAAAAATCTCTTTAAAGGAGCGTCCATGCAAAGCTTGTTAATTTTATTCCTACTTGCTGTTACTGACAGACACTCATAATCCAGCTACGTCAAACAGAAAGCTAATCATCTCTATAGCTGCTGCATGTTCTATTGCTATTAAATTCCATGAGAAAAACGTCCAGTACTAGTAAGGTCTCTGCCTGTTTTGTTAGCCCTGCTGAAATACAAAGATAGGGCTCACAATGAGTAGAGAGGTTACATTTTGCTATCAAGGAAAATATACTCTCTATATGGTATGGTATTTCTCTTCCTCGGGTCACATAGGAAAAATCCTTACAGCAGAAGCTCCATAACATGACATGGATATCTGAAGAACTTACTAAACAATACTTTTGAAACCTGCAGTATTTTGGACTATTACTGAAGCCCTGGATTACCTTCAGATGAAGCACGGTATATTCTGGCCTCAACACAGAATATACAGGCAAATAAGCAGCATGAATAAAAGGAGAAAATGCAATACTGTATGCACCTGAAAGCAACAGGGTAATCATAACTTTTTAACCAAAATTTTGGTCAACATTTTTTTTTAGCTGAACACACTTATCCATCCATGGATAAAAGATGATTGCAATACACGACTAAATCTGGAAATGCCTAGTGGGGTTTTCAATAGATAGGCACTCAGTGAAAACACGTACTACCAGGTTCATCTCAGGCAAAAACACCCAGGAACATGCTTGTAACTGTCATGAAGAATTGCTTTCATGACATTGACTTTACTGTCTAAAACAATATACTCAAGTCTCAGTAACCATGATTCTAACATTTTTATCTCCCTGGCTTCAGTTTCTTAAGTAAATTAAAATACAGTTGCATTTTTAAACATCTCTAAGGCACACATGAGCCATCTATTTTCATCATGACTCCTCAGTGTACTGGAAAATAATTTCCAGTAAACAGACATTGAACAGTCTGTCTTTCTTCAATCACGCATTAAGTCATTACAAATATAAACAGCACTTTCATTTTACTAAAGCTAGACCCCTCACAAACTGTTTATGAAGATCTATTTCCCTACAACGTGAACACAATTAGAAGAAACTGAGTGTTCTTGTGCCACCCAATTAGAAGAAACTGAACATTTCTGTGCCACCCAATATTATATTCAAATCTCCGTTTTTCATTCATCTTAACACATCTTTCTTTCTCTCTCTAACTACATCTCTCAGTATCAGCAGCAAAGCTGCTTCCTGTTTCATACTCAGGAAAGTGAATAACCATAGAGCCAAAGATGTTATTGTATGGTGACAAGATAAATGCCAACATATTAATGAAAGCTACTGCAGATATTTTTTATCTGTGTTTCAAATGAGTTGTTAACTACAGAAAAATTAAATGTTCATTTGACCAAAGGAGAGAGCATGTGCATAAGTCTTTTGCACAGTAATCAGCTGCTAGCCTGAAAGAGCAGAAATCTGGTTTTTAGGCTCTGTTCCAGAAACCATGCAGTTGCACAGTGCGAAGTGAAACAGCATTAAGGACTGAGAGTGCCTCAGCTCCCCTCAGTATTCAACAGCCTGGAAGCTCTCCAAACAGTGATCAGCTATGAAAATCTTCAAAGGAATACAATTATTCATAACTTATCTTTCACAGTTCTGTGAAAATGGATCTTCCATTATATTTTGAGAATGCAAGATACCAGACTCCACAGGCAACCTCTGCTTTAAGTACATGAGAAATGAAAATAAATACAACATCATAAGACACTAAAAATCAGTTTCAGGTCCCTCAAATCACACATCCTTCTCCTCAGGTTAACAGTCCATTATAATCTTAACTTTGTCTTTTAAATATTTCAAAAAAAAGTTTAACGATCATTTCATAGTCCTTCCCATAAAACCCATTAGCCATTTTCTCACCATTTCCCCCCAGATCTACCAGCATTCTGGTCTTTCACATCCAAGTACGCTCCCAGTCTTTTATCCCCTTCATCAACAGARCTTTTAATAAGAACAGCTACACAAAGTTATATAAAACGCCCACCTAACTCAAAGTCCCAAGCCATGGCACAACTAGCGGCCACAGGACAAGAGCAGGATGAACACAATACCTTCCGCTCTTTTTACTGCAAGGACCTCTCAAGCTAAATACAGGCATTACTTATTCAGAAATGCTCAAAGCTGAGAATGCTCTTCCATGTATTTATCAGGAAAATAAACGCAAACATATGAAAATCCTGCCACCCACAACATCCAGCAGCAAGGAGACAACACATTGCCATGGCTGTTTGTTGGCAACATGGATCCAGCCAGGGCCAGTTACCCTCTCGTGCTTGAATGGGAAGGGAGAGGAATCCCTCTCCATACTGCTCCTGAGTTACAGACCCTTCAGTCATCTCAGGCTGAAGAATCCTGGCTTATTCAGTTGCTTCTAAAACAGATGCCATTCCATACCTTTCAGAAGGGCAATGAAGATGACCACTGTTTTTCAGTTATACTGCATATTCTCTGAGATAGAGGAAACTATCTTAGTCCCACCCACTATCCCATCTTCAAATTGAACTTCATTTAGCTCTTAAAAATCAAAACCCTTGCTTCTAATGTTCTCCCACTGCTCCAACATAAAGAAATTCTTCATTCCTATGCATAGCAGAATGTTTACCCTCCCTTTTTGAGCCATACTTCCGTCCATGCAACATCTGCAATCTTGGATACAATCTCATAGTCAACTTATACACTATATCATAATACAAATATCATATATACCATATACAAGTCAAACTCCATAGGAAGAGGTTTGCCATTACAAAAATAAAAGTAATTTACATTATTTTTCTCATGTGATGACATCTGTTACTCAGAAACATCATAATATGAGGGCTAATCTAGGACTGAGCATTGAAACAATCAAACCTATACTTAACAGCTGTTGTGACGACAAGCTTTTGAATGAAATGCCTCTAAGAAGCCATAACCATCCTGCCTGGTAACGTAGTTTTGTCATTCCTCTGAAGGTTTACTCTATTCAAGTAGCAAGCTATAGACTTTGAGCAGAATAAGGTGTTAAGTGGAAGGCAGAGGCCTGACAGCTGCTCCTATTGCTATGAGCAGCAGGTAGGAATCACAAACCAGTCAGTAGAGAAGCATTTGAAATAAGCCTTTTTTTTTGATTTTTGCATCAGGCTGTGTTCTTTTGTGCTGCTCATACAGAGGAAGATTTATTTTAGTATAAGCAAATTTTGCCTCCTCCCCCAAGACCTGCCCTTAAGCAAATAAAATAGAAGTGAATCTATCTGCTCTTATTTTTCTCCTGCATTTTGTTTTTTTTTTCATATTGCTCCAAGAGTTTACATAAATGTCAGTTGTATTACCACAGTATAGGGCTCAGAAGAAACCAACATTTAGTGATGTATAATGTCGATGGACGATTACACTTTGAGTTAATAAATCCCAGTTAACTCTTTATTAATGCAGTAAGGTGACTCAGTCTAATTTCAATAACTTACTGTGGAGACACTTATCACCACACTGGTGAAGTGATAAGAAGGTGATTTCTGCTGTTTCTCACTGTGCAGTTCCTATAGGCCCATGCTTTTGCTCCTTTCCCCTTAATGAAGGGCAAAAAACCTCTTGACGTAGGGCTTAATGTAACTGAATCGTCTTTCATATCTGTGCGATCATTTTCATTTTTCAAAAGTATTTTGCCCTTTTCCAGGCCATAAAATGGCAGAAGAGATAACATTTGATGAAGAGACTGATAGAAACAAACTCTGTTCTTGAGATACTGATCTAAGTTGCTTGAAATTATTGTTGTTGCTGCTCTCTTTGTCCATTTCTCCATCATCTTCTTCCTCTATAATGTTTAGAGTGCCCTCATTCTAGTTACAGATTTATTCAGTGATCAGGCACTGCAAGGCCAATTGGTTTTTGCAGTTACTCCGAGGTAGTATATGATGTATTTTAGAATGTTATATGTCCAGGGAAATGCGGAGGTTTGTTTAGCACCAACCCCATTCCCTCCAAGTACTTTTTTTCTACAGTTTTTTAATAAAATTAATGAAGAATATGTACAGAAAGTATTTAAAAATATATATTTGATTATAAAATATATACCTGTATATACAGCATGGGYAGAATCCTCTAGGCAAGGCTTTACTTGCCTGTGTTGCAGGCAGGAAGTGTTCACGGTAAAAACTGGAATTAGACCAGGAAGACTCCTATAGTCTCCCTGTCCCTTGGCAGGGATTCTACATACAATTCTATTTTAAGTAATTTGTCATTTGTGACAATTTCAGAAAATTCCTATAGGAAGGAAAATATGACTAAACATGAAYTTAGGAAACAAGAGGATGTCCAGCCTTTGGCAGTACTACTGTTGAGCATCCTCCTTCATGCCCCACACTAAAATTCTCCATCAAAAAAAGCAATGTCTGTACAGAACTTGATACAGACTARGTAGGTGGTAGACTTAGTCTGAAGCTTTTCACCTGAACAATTTAGTGGCACCAAGTTGTCTATTGGTTAATTTGTCCATGTTTTCATGCTTGGGAGAGCAACACCACTCCTTGTGTTGTGGCCTTCTTGGCAGCTAATACAATACAGTTAGGGAGGAAGATCCCCCAAGAACTATGATAGAGTATTTAATTTGTTTCTACAAGAACACTACAGAGCACTTCCTTAAATGGAAAAAGCAAAGAAAAATTTCTGGTCATGATGACCATGGATGCTGCAAGAACAAAAAAAAAAAAAAAAAAAAAAAAAAAAAAAAAAAAAAAAAAAAAAAAAAAAAAAAAAAAAAAAAAAAAAAAAAAAAAAAAAAAAAAGTCAGAAGAATATTCCAGATGCTCTGCATTTCTATTTATTCACTATGCAAAGTTATAGATTATGTGAAAAGTTCTCAACAGATTTGGAATTTCACATTAATACATCCAAGTCTGCATTTGTATTGCCAATTTCCCATCAAAAACCAACACAAGATAGGTAATGAAATATGAAATATGTCTATTGCCAAATGCCAGGCAGACATTCCAACAACCCAATCATCCTTCTGTTTCTTAAAAAAAATAAAGATCAAACATCAGTTATGAAGTTCTATATGTAAGAGGAAGAACAAACAAGCTGCAAGTGATGAAATGGCAAGCTTCTCCTTACCAATATGTTTTACTCCTCCTTTTCTCTAAAACTGCTAAAAATATAAAAATAGGATCTCCTGGACACTTCAATTCACACAACTGATACACCTCATATAATTGTGGCTTTTGTAGCAGAAAAGAAAYGGCAAATTAATGGAGGAGTGTGAATGTGAAGAAAAACAAAATAAAAATAACCATATTGTCTTCTAACAGGAAAATCAGTTTAAAAAGTCATTTTTTTCTTGTAGCTTTCTTCACACAAAAAAGAAACAAGAACCATAATCTCACACAAAAGAATAAAGCTCCCACCTGACATCTGTCTGTTGATCATTTTTCACATTTAGTTGTATTGTATTTGTGAAATATTTTATCAAAATGAAGAATAAGGACTTTACTGATAGGTGTTAGGATTGGTCTACAAYAGAATTCTGCATCTCTTTCAAAGCAGATTCCTTCCATCATTTAWTTCTGTAGTGTATGCAACTGTGTTTTCAAAAGCATTGCTCAGAAGAGAATTTTTTTAAAAAAATATATGTTGTTATGGATTTCTGAGACCAATCACATATCTGAACAGCATCTATGATGAATTGAGTGATAAAAGAGCACCCTGACAATGTAACGAAGAGATAGAAAACAGACCAAATTATTTCAAGTAAAACAGCAATTACCTATTGCTATGCTTTCTCTATTTGAATATATGTTTTAGTTACTTCTATAGAAGGATTGGAAAGAGTGAAGAAAAAGTCTCACATCTTCACTTGCACTTGATACTTAAGAATGTTTAGACTAAGTATCAAATATTGTATTTTGGAGAGAAACGATTATATAATGAATATTTGGCTTTTTGCTTAATAATCAAAAGACACAGAATGACAAGGCTTACTTTCTGTAGCTTCGTGCTAAAATAAACTTACTTGAAACACATAATGCAGTAATTCAAGAAGCCAGCAGTAAACCCATAACTTCATTGACTTCAGTAGAGCCATGATTTCATTTATAGCATTCAGCTACTTTTATGTAAAAGAGTATTAAATAAATATAAGAAGGGAATCAGTGGTCAGATGTGCTGACTTGTGCATTCACCACAGCTAAATGTGCTAAATGTTTGATGAAGGATATAAATAATTAGTACAATGCACGTACATTAAAAAGTTTCTTCTATTCAGTCATGCATATATTTGACATTTGAATTCCAAGTTGTACAATATGCTATCTACGCTATTTCTTTCCCCAAATTTATTACATAAGTTGATAACCAGGCAGCCATGCTATTTTCCTATGTCTGCCACAAGGTCGCCAAGCGGCTCACTGTTTATTATGTGCTCTGAACTATAGAAGGGAGCTACGGATATTCATTAACTGTTCACTGGGACTGTTATATAGTGGAACACTACATCATCCATTCATTCACATCTCTATTAATGTCATTCTTTTAGAGCAGAAAAGCTGTATATTTATTCCCCCAAGCCCTCTTCATTTGCCTACTCACATTCAATCTTCTAAACCAATTTTGATCACATCTAGCTTAAATTGGAACACATAAGGAAATTACTTTGTTGAGTGAAATTTTATATATATATATATTTGTATATACACACATATATGCATGCATGTCTGCATGTATATACATACACACACACACAATTAGTATTGCAGAATTCACTGCCAGACAGAATGCAGATATTCTGACAAAAAGTATATTTTAAGAACCCAAATAGAAGAGAATTGCAGACAAGAAATTATTAAAGGTACAAAAGAGTAGACTAAGTGCACGTGTCAAAATTAAGGAATCTACAATGTAGTTAGTTCAACAATCTTCACATTCAATATTCATTGCAAACACTAAGCAAGCTGTAATAAATCTTCTAATAACTAAAACCTAACAGAACTTCAAAACCAAGAGTAAAATACCGTCACCTTAATTAGACAATTTTTGGAAAGACAAAAAGGAGACTCTTTGAACAGTTTTTTTTTTTTTTTATTCCAACTACTCTAGAAATTGCATTTTAAGAGAACTAGTTTCAATAAATGTAAGCATAAGAAGAAAATTACACCTACCCAATAGCTGAGCTTTGATAATATGTTAGACTATATTGCACTATCTTGCATTAATTGATGGAATGCCATCAAGTTAAGGTTAGCATGACTTCATACAATCCATTTCATACAAGTGTGACTGTTAAAATTTGACAGTTTTCCAAGCTTAGTGTGTTTAACAATGTACAACATGGTCGACAGTGATGAGTAGGGAGATGGCTTACCCTAAATCCACTTTTTTCTACAGTCAGGCAGATTAAGTATCTTCCAAGAAAAGAGACAAAAAGACCAAAGCAACTAAATGCCAAAGATATTCTACCTAACAGCCCTAATAATATATCTATAAACAGTATCTATCCAGCTACAAAGTTAACACAAAGCCCTTAAAGTAAAAGAAAAAAGAACTTTTCTTTTTCATCTTTCCTTCTTTCCCTCTCTTTCCTTCGTTTTTGGCCCAAAGAGATGACAAAGTTATACAGAAATGCTATATAAGCAAAGTATGATTCTTGACAAGAATGCTGTTTATTTCCCATTTATTTTGCTTTTCTGTGGCTGAAATGTATTTCTCTGTGTTTCAGTAGACTAGCCTAAAGAAATCTTTCAGGTCTTGTAGAAAGAACAAGAGAGGTTTTGAGTATAAGCAGAAAAAAAAAATAACTCTTCCCTTCCTCCCAAGGAAAACAACATGTTTATGTTTATATGACCATGATTAACACTGTCTCACTGCAGTATCCATCCTACAGCAATGGAACATAATACTGAAATCCATATGATCAGAAAGTCAGAGTTGCTCTTAATGCATTTCCAAATCACAGAAAACTATTAGAGATATTGTCGAGCCTACCAGTTAGCAAAACTGTAGTTACTGATATATGATTAATTCTAAGAGCATTCGCTCACATGAAAAAATAACTTTTCTTTTTTTTTGCCTAAAGTCAAACAAAAAGCAGACCATCAAGTTTACAGTGTTACAAAGAACGCTATCACTGGTTACATGCGTGTTTACAACCAGAGGTCAACCTTCAGGAGCCTTAGGAAAGGCTACCATTCCTTACAAGATTTCTAACACAGTATATAGATTCAAAAATCAGAGTTCAAAGCTGTTTCATTTTATAAGTTTAAACTGTAAAAGAAAAAGACTTTAAAACCAAAAATCTATCAAGGAAGAGAAGATGCACAAAATAAAACTTACAGTCAAATTTAAAAGAGCAGTCTAAAYAAACAGTTAATGAAAAACCTTCCAATGCACCAAAACATCGATTCTTTTATAAAAAAAATTTAACTGAAGACTAACACTACAAGTGTTACCTGTTATTGAAGAAATCTTCCCTTAATGTGCATTGAAAAAAAAAAAAGGCAAGAATAACCCTGGATTAAAATAGTAATCCTATAAAGAGTGCTAAGATGAGGGAAACAAGAAAAGAGTTCCAGTTATCTGTTTTGGTTTTAACAAAGTACTGAATTTCTCATCAATGTCACATTGGTGTCTTTGTCTCATGAACAGACAAAGTACACTGAAAAGGCCATGAACAAATTTTGTTCATGCCTTAGGGAAGCTGTTTCACATCTGAAGGACATTTGTGAAGATCAGAGGCGAATGAAGGACAGAATATGTCTATTTCCAGTCAGTCAGAACAGATCATAAGTAAGCAGCACAATTTCACGTTAAGACTGCTTGGCAAAAAAAACAGGAGATAAAAGCAAAGAAGGGCATGTGCAAATACACATAAGCATTCAGCTGACAGACTTCTAACTTTCATCTATTTCTCAAAGAAATCTCCTCAAAGCATTTTTTTTCTCTCCAAATTGAGAAGAGCCCAAATTAACAGTAACAGAGGTAATTTTTAAACATAGCCATGTGATTTCTGTGCATTTCTACTCTCTCTAATAAATRCACAGAGGATTTCTCCTTGTCCAGCTTAGTATCTCTCTGTGATCCATCCCAAGTGGCCTGGGGACTGGCAAAACCCTCAGCCACTACAACCACAAAAAGGTATAACATCATGGATGAAAAACCTCAATTACACCAGGTGTGGTCATCTTAAAGACCTGGACATTCAAACAGTACAAACAGACTCTAAGCTTAGCAACTCGGCATGTGTATCTTGGCTTCCACATTTCTTAAAAGTACCTCTCCATCAGTAACATACTACTATGTTACATATTACTGTCAGAAACTTCATATAGAATAAAGGAGCAAGGTGTTTGATATTCATATTGCACAAGGCTTTCACACAGAGAAGAACATTTAAGTTGATGCCGTGTAAACATTTTAAAGGCGATTCTGAATAACTGGATAGACACACTCCTCCCATCAATGTGTCTTTACTGTCAGCTGTAGGCAGTTACACAAGTCTGTTGACTGCAGTAGTTTTCTACTCAGCATAGTACTGTGGATCTCAAAAGCTGCCTTAATAAAGCTACCTAATCTAGCTTGGAAACATTATCAGTCTAGTTAGGGCAGCATGGAGCTCCAGCAAGCTGTTTTCAGTTTCCAGGTGTGGCAAGTTACATTGCCACGTAAAACAYTAGTCCTGCAGCCCTCCTCGTTGACTCATTCTATTTTAGTGCTTTGATTTTTACTGGGAGAAGGCCCCTCACATCCTCTGAATACAACTAAGGCATTATTCTCTGATGATTTTGGAGTGCAAATATACATGATTTCCTAGTTCAATTCAATTCTACTCAAGTAAACATTTACTGAACAAGGTGAAACTAGGCATTTTTTGGAAAAGACCTTTTTTTTTTAAAAAAAAAAGGCAAGAAACAGTAAGTGTTGATACTCATTCAAACAAGTCAAGATCTTCAGCAGCTGCATAAAATGAGAATGTTTTCTGTAAACACTCCTGGAAAAGCTTCCAAGAAATAAGTTTGTGAAGCTGAGAAAGCTGTCCTACTAGCCCTTTCTCTGTAAAGTACACTGCATACAGAAAAGCAGTCAGATAAATACGATTGCCTTTTAGAGTGAAACAGCTACCACAGGAAAAGATGACCTCCTTCRTTCCACAAACAAGTGAGACTCTCTCTATGTTTTCTGATTTTATTTCTAGATCATGAAGTATTAATGTACAAATATGTTTATTTTGATCCAGTAAATGTGCCATACATATTAAAGAACTAAATCATCTTGTTTGTGGTACCAAGCTTTCCCCAATTTTACAAATAGGTGCATTCTTTATTGGTGTTCTTCTGATTTGATGCCCTGATGACTTTTTAACAATAATGCTGTGATCTATGCAGTTTTTCACAGATCAACAAATTCTATGCATTTGAATTCAGTGAAAGCACTTGCAAATGTACTTACAGCCTTTTTGTATTCCCCAGGGGGCAAGAAAAAATCTTCATACCTTCAGAAGTTTATCAGATCTTTTGTGTGATTTCTATGACTTCAGATTTCACAAGCCCATTTGGTTTGATGCTGACAGTTATCATTTCATCTGAACACGTTTCTAAGAGCATCTTAAGAACAAGCTGTTAGATACATCTCAAACTATTATAGTGAAATTTTTTGTACATTATTATCATGAATATGTATCATAAACATGTTGGTTAAAAATACTGAATATTTTATTGACACTATTGATCTCTAATCGATCTCCTCATAATCCTTGGAGACAGTAACTCCACCCTTTTACAAGACAGTACCTTTGAAATATACAGAAGTTATATTTTTCTGTTGTAATAAGCACACTAATATATGTAATTAGGATGAGTTATATATGGCCTGACACCCCCATACACAACACCAGATGAGCCTAAAGACAAAAGCAGATGTACACTGGGAAAAAAAAAAAAAAAGTTATTCTCCATCTGATAGCTCTTAAATAGATTGGAATAGAATTTTGAGAAAACATTTGAAGCCCCAGGAAAACCACTGAATGTATTCTGAACGTAATTTGCTCAAATGGACCCAAAAGTTAAGCTTCTAGTATCTCCTTGCCTCTTCCTCTCACCTTTGAAGTCCAAGACTTTTTTCAACGCTCCCTCTCACACAAACAATCCAAGCAATAAAGAAATGGTGACAATACTCAAGACTATTGGATAAAAGAAAACCTTGATTCACGATTTTCTGGAAGCAGCTATATGGTTTTTCTGTATCTCTTTCAAGTGTTTTAAAATACTAGCTCTTAAAGGAATGTAAGTCAACCAGAATGCATGAGTAAATCTGTGAACTGAATCAGTCTCTCTAGTTCAAGGTCACTCATTAATATTTCAAGCAAGATTTCCCTTCTGCTTAAGATCCTGAACCACAGGAGTAAGAATCAAAAGAAATTTATTTAGATAAACTCCTCTTTGACTAGTTGTACTATTACTTTAGAACACTGTCTCTCCTTTAGCTTCACAAATATGGAGAAAATMCATCAACTTCAACCTCCACAATACTAATGCTTTGATCAATAATTTTTGTGTTAATCTCAAAAAGAATTGATAACTACTTGTTTTCTTCTGACATCCATTCCAACRCTATTCATGCCACAGAACTTTGTAAGAGTAATGCAAACTTATATTCTACTAAATTAGTTACATTGTAATATGCAATTAATTCACGCCCATTGAACTTGTGGTTGTATTTCCAAAATTAAGGAAGTTTCACCTGCTATTAGCCCGGTATTGCCTTTTATTATCTAATCCTAATTCATGAAGTTAACTTTTACCAGTAATGTATTTTGCATCCYGTATCTCTGCTTCACATTCCAATTTCTGTTCATGTTCTTTTTTCTTTCTCTTCAAATCAGCATAGCTAGCCTAGGTAAATATTCCCCCATGCATACTTCTTCTATGCCCTTCACTTTCTACTGATTTCTAATGTGCCCCAATTAACTACCCGTGACAAGGCACTTCCTCTGCATCATTAGCTCTACAAGAGTTCCATGCATGTTTCGTTACAGAGATTATTTGCCAAGGCAAATAACGTGCAGCATACCCATCTTTGCCTGTAAAAACAGCACAGTCCTCAACTTTAAGCTGTTTCAGACAGAGAATCAAAACTGTTCTCTCTCTGCAACTCTTCACAAATTAGCACCAATTTCTCCTTTATTCTGTCTAAGGCTGTTTTCACAACTACAGTAATAGAAAACTACAAGACTTTTAGAGGCCACCAAAAATAAAAACACCTCAAAAGCCTGAAAAAAAGGCTAGATCCAAGAGGTCAGGCACTTATAACAGTGCCCTGATTTTCAAATGTATCAGCAGAATACAGTTCAATGAGAACTTCCGGGTAAGGAAATCTTTTATAAACTAATCTGTACTTACGTATCAGAAATATAACTACACAAATTAGGCATACAGTAGTGTCACTACTAGGATCAGAAAAGAAACGCAGGTACACTTACTTTTACATTTCTTACTTCTAATTTTCATCTCTACATGCGGCCTTATGACATTCTACCTGCCTTTCTCTTCTCTATCTGCAATTTCTGTATTTCTCTTCACAGATCTTTGTCTGTCTGTTCCTCCATATTTTCCTCTCTTTCATTACCTAGTAGTTCTCAATGTACATTTTCCTGAGCTCTCTTAACATTGTGTCATCAGAAAGTCCTAGCAAGAAGGCTAAAGCCAACTCCAGCACTGGTCATTGCACTGACTCAAGTACAAACAAGCCATTTTTTTCCCTTGGTTTTGGCTTTTACTGGTTTTCCATGTTACCATCACAGCTGTTTTGCTTTAATACAATCACTAGAAACCTGCTGTGTTTCTCCAAGGCCTTAAAAATAGCTCTTCCTAGAAGATAAACGTAATGAAAATTGAATATTCTATATATGTACATATAGTGTGTGTAGATGTATGCCCCACCCCCCGACTGCATGCTCACATTCCATTTGTGGCTTCAAATTTAAACTTATCAAGTGTAAACTAAATTATGTATTTAGCAAAATAATACTAATACACCATTGCCAAAATAAAGAGAGTAGAATATAGTACTTTCAAAGATTCTGCTATAGTGCCTTTAAAAATTAAAGGGGGTTACAGTTTAGCCACTGGACGATATTGATATTTCTACTGTGCTGCCTGTGCTAGTAAATTCTATGTAAAGTTATTCACTGTTATAYTATCATTGCATTTCATGAGTTATCTCAAAACTGGTTGAATGAAAGGACACATTCTGTCCTCCCTTCATACCTGTCATTCTTTTTAAATCATTAAAAATGCAGCAAAGGAAGTTACTTCAAATGTTTTGCATTTTCAWGATATAAAGCATTTGTTTCTGTGTATTGCCATAATAAAGGAAATTATTTCTTAGAGATAAAAATGGATTATTGCTCAGAAAAACACCAGTTAACAGGGAAAATCAGGACCATTTACTGTGTACTTTCAGTCATTCTGCTGACTGACACCTCCGAGACTTTTTAGAAGCCCTGCTTTCCATTACACACAAGTTAGGCTAAACATGGGATTTAATTATCCTGTTAAGTGAGATGTAATTATGTAACATCAATCTTACACTGGGTACTAAAAAGAAATATTGCATAAGTGACATTTTGGAGAGGGAAGTTTTTTTTTTCTTTTTTCTTTTTTTTTTTTTGTCTTGAAAAACAGAGCAAAGTAATGATTTCCTTGAATATTAATGTGAAGATCTGTATTGTACCAAGGAGTGACAGCAGTTTAAGGAAATACGATGGCAGCAATTTTTAGCTCTGTGAATATTAATAGACTGATTTTCAATTCATTGTCATTGTCACATTATGTAATTGTGGAGGCAGTTTCTACCACCTACATAAAGCAGGCATATGGTGTTCTTACTGGAAAAGCATATCCCAGGCACRTAAACTGATGAAATGGTGAAAAGTGTCTGTTTAAGGCTCGGCTAAGGGGGCAGGAAATCAATTACTTTAGCTTTGCTGTTTAAATACAACAAAATTCCCTGAGAGTGTCCCCTTCACCCAAGAGCCTTCTCTGACCTTTGCATGTGTTCTTGCATACATATAAGCTGCAATCCAGACTGCTGTTGAACAACAGCATTAGGTTGTCAGTGGGAGAAAATAGATGTCATCAGCAGATCATTTCCAGTTATCCTTTCAGTAATAACACTTGACATCAATTCAGGGTGCAGCGACTTTGCTGAGTCTGCTCTATAGTGAACTTTCTAGAGGGGTGCCAAAATAAAGCTGCAGAAGACATTAAGTCAAATAAAGATATGACACTTACTTAACAGATGCTGGTCCGCAGCATTTGCAATTTATTACACCAACAATAGAGGAAAATAGATGAGCACATTTATATATACAGTGAGGAAAAAAAAATAATAATCTTTAATTTTATGATATGCAAAAAACACCTACACTTATTATTCTGGTGTTTTATTCCACAAATTAACTACAGATGTGCACATGCATTTGTATGAAGCTTCAGGATAACTCACTACCCAAGATTTCACAGCCTGTTCTGTATTCAATGGGAAAAAAGAAGTTTTCAGAGACCACAGAAGAAGAAAAAAAAATCTTAAGGCTAGTATATACTGTTTGTGACTCCAGGTAAAGGATAATCTTCAATAATCTGTGTGAGATACTGATACTCTTCTGTCTAACTCATATACCGCTAACTAGGTTATAATAGGCTGAGATTCATGCTGGAAGTATTAAATTTCAAAAATTTTAGTATTAAGGCTATAGCCTATGAAAAGTCACCAAACAGAAGGTGAAGAGAACAGCRAAAACATGTTTGTGTTGGTCTGAGATTCTAACCAAGAGAGGTAGATTTTTGCACAGCTATCTTCTGGTAGAGTTTCACTTAGTTTTACCTCTTCTTCACATAGAGCTTGTACCAGGAATTGGGTCAAAGGTTTTAAGTAAAGAAACAGAGGGGGACCAATCAATAAATACAGCAGTCAAAATGGGTATAATAAGAAAGCTATATCCATTAAAAATTGGCATGGTGTGGTGAGAGGGGGTAGGGAAGCAGAAGGAATTCTTCTGGAAAAAAAAAATCTCCCCTTCAAGCGCTTAATTTCCTGGTGTAAAACTTGATCCGAATCTTACAGGAAAAAAAAAAAAAAAAAAAAAAAAAAAAAAAAAGAGAGGTCACATGCAGTCACAGAGATCTGTCCACTAGGACACAGTTTAGGATTGGGGACTTCAGTTTACAGCAGGGGACTTCAGTTTACAGCAGTCTATGTGCTTACCAGAGAAAATCTGGAAGCAACTCAATTTGCTCAAAGTGAAAGACATAATTACACAATAATTCATCTTCAAAGAAAATAACCAGGTAGCTCTTTTTCTGGAATAAACTTCTCTTTTCAGTTTCTTCTTCTTTTTTTTTTAAGGAATTATCCTGAAAATGGTCTACAGTTATCTGTATATCGTAAGAAATTTTTTGAACTAGTAACTTCAGCATCACTAACAAGCAAAATCTGAACAGCTGTCTACCTCATAAGTGATGAAAAGAAAACTTACAGGTAGGGGATATATGCCACTCAGTCAAATTTATTTACTTATATTTTTCCCTGCATATGGAGCAAGATGATCACAGCCTCTGTAAGACACTCACATATTCATATCAGGATTACTTTGATAACTTATCTCAGGAARGTGTTCCCAACAGAAAACTCAAACAAGTATTAGGTAACAAGTTACTGTCAGTTATCTGTACAGCTGTACTGTGCAAAAGGCAGAGTCAGAGCATCCTTCATAGCAGGCAACATATGAATAGACAACCAGATCCTTCCTCAAAAGCTGAATTTACAGATTAGTGTAAAAACACACAAATACTTCAACATATGATCACAAAAATAAAAACGCTGGCAAACTAGATATAACAAAAATAAGTGTTATGTGGATAGTCAGAAAATAAGGTGATGGCTTTGTATATTGTCTGTTTATATTAACTGTAACCTCACTTTTCTATGAGAATCTGGAAATCACTTTTAATCTACACTAACCAAAGATGACATCAAAGATAGGTAACACTAGAATGTAACCGTGGTACCATATCTCTCAAGTGATCTGGCAGGGAGGGGGCAAGAGTCAGGTTGAAATCACACAGAAATCAGGAAAGCAGAGAAAAACAGGGCCACTCAGGAGGGAAAATGCAAGCAACAAGTCACTGCTGCTCTGCCCTCTCCCCACTCGAACTCAGAGGCCAGCATACGACAGTTCCCAAATGCAACCACATAAACCTCCAGTACAGTTACCGGGGGAAGAACTCGGAGACTACTGGTGATAAAGGCAGAGGTTACTTGTTAGATTTAATCTTAAACATAGTCTTGTTCACAGAAACATCGAGTCAACATGATATTATCATCTGTTTTTCAAATAGTCAACCCAGGGAAGAAAAAAATACATTTTTTTTCCAACTTTAAAAAAGGGTGGGCCAGCATATGCAGTAAAATGTTATGACTAGCTGTTATGCATTTGACCGTATCACAGATGTATTGGTCAAATAACAGCCTTATTACTAGTCCCTTTTTTTTCAATGAAATTTAGAAGATACATGAAGAAAGACATACACAATTTCAGGTTCTTTTTGTGAAGAAAAGTCTTACCTTGTTAAAGCATGTTCAAATAGATCCTTCTTTAATTTTCCCGTAATATCACTTCCTAGAGCTCTAACCCCATGTTTCCTGAAGAAATAACAAAGGCTTCCAAAAATTCCTATTCATTTCAGTGGAGAGGATCCTACAGAAACATTAACAAAGGATGCTTCGGTGCAATACATCACATAATACATCCATATTAATTAAAACTGAAGTGTACTTGCACTGCTCAATTAATAATTTTGTAATTAAAATTACTCATTTAACTAGAAGCAAGAATTAATTTGCTCAATTATAAAACAGAAAAGACTAATTTATTATTTATTACCAATCCAGGACAATAAATTTAAACTATAGGACTCTGAAGATAAAGGTTGCATACATGTAACTGAGGTATTTAAAYGACTCAGATTAATTATTTATGCCCAAACTGGTAGAAATTCTAACCACATCCATACTTGGACTGCATTTCTGCACTGGGAATGCAGTAGTTTTTGCTGCACTTACATTTTTTCGTGTAATTACACAGTATTTTCAGATAAGTATTTCAGTGTCCTAGATGTTTTTACAGGCTTCCATTTAATTACAGAGACAGAAATAATTTACATAATAAGCCCAAATCTGGTTCAGATCCCATGGGGCTCTAAGATAACAGAAAGTGGAGACTTCTCAAACAGCGAGATGATGGCCTTTGGGAATCATCTTTATCATCCAAGTTTAATGGAGATGGGAAGTGGAAGCAATCCAATCTTGTTCCATAACTAGTAAACCTAGTAAATGCTCATACCAGACGCAAGCATAGTTCCTTCGTAATTATCCCAATAGCAAGCATACTAACATATTGTTTACAATGCAAAAGATACAAAGACTTCCCTGCTAATGCACAGGTCTCCAGCTGGGAAATGGAGATGGGTAATTCTCACAAGAAACACAGAAGACACTGAGACAAAAAGCACATGAATGCCAGAAGCAAAATGGAATTTTACTAACAGGTTATTGGTTGGTAAATTTTGGAATTTTACTTGGAGGCTTTGCTTTCATTTCAGATAGGAAGGGGACACAGATATCTGGTGAACTTTCCAAGACCAATATGAGTGCTGGGTATCTAAACTCAGGGCTCACAATTTCAATTATCTGAAGGCAACTCCCTCATTCGAAGCACTTCTACAAACCAGAAGTCAGCTACCTGAAGACCTGAACTTGTAACTGTGATCCCACTCAGCCGCCCACTTACCTTCTAACATCTGAATAGCAGCACACACCCTATTAAAAAACAAACAAACAAACAAAAAACAAACCTCACACACCACTTTACAGATTCCTGAGGAGCCAAAACAGAGCCGCGGCCGCCTACGCACCCAACCCTCACAGCCCCGACGGCCGCAGCGCAACCGCCGCCACCCGCGAGGCGCCGCAAGCTGCTGCTCTCGCGAGAGGAGGGGCGGGGCGCGGCCGTTGGCCGGGCGCGGCCGTTGGCCGGGCGGTTCGAAGGGCGGAAGCGGCAGCCGCGGGTTGCAGGCGGTTTTTTGGAGGGTCTCCCAAGCAGGAGCTCAAGCAAAGCTGCGCAGGAGGGCAAAGGCGCCCACCTGGCTAGCCCAGGACAGCCTCTGCAGGGTCTGCGCTCAGGGTCCATGCCCACCTGCGGAGTCAGGGGCTTAAACCTGGCAGGACTCAAAGCCAAAAACAAAGTACAGAAAAGGGCGACAGAGGAGAATGTGAGCAGTTGCTTAGGGGGGGCAGGGGACCGCATGACAAGCAATAGGGAAGAGGCTGAGGTACTTAGTGCCTTCTTTATCTCAGTTTCRAATAGTAAGGCTTGCCCTCAAGCCCTGAGCCTCCTAGCAGAGTCTGGGAGTGAACCGGTACCCACTGGACAGGAAGAAAGAGTTAGGGACCACTTAACTCCCTTGGACATACACAGTTCCATAGGACCAGATGGGTGCGTCCAAGGGTGCTGAAATTGCTGTGCAAGGTCACTGTCCGTGATCTCTGAAAGGTAGTGGCAGTTGGAGGGTGTCCCAGTGACTGGAAAGGGGCAGACATCACACTCGTCTGGCACCTGCTGACCGTGCTCTTGGCACAAACATAGTAGATCCCGCATACACAACCTTAGACCTGATGCAAATTGGCTATAGAGAACTTTAGGCTCTGATCTAGAAGACATACAGCTTTAAACAGTTTAAAAGGCTAGCTTCTGAGAAAGTAGAAGATAGGATTAGTGTTCTCATCTATGAGTGAATTCAAACTGTAAGTCTTTCTTCATAGATAGTGTCTAAAATACCGTATTTCCTCACTCAACACTGACATTCATCTTCACTTTGGCTATGTTTGAAAGGATTCAGGACAGTCACTGAGAAATACTTCTGGCCAGCTGGGGAGTTAATACAACATGTTCATGGAAACACATATTTCCTGCAGCTAAAGAATACTTAAAATAGTGATTCTGACATCCTTAGTTAAGGATGTTACAGATCAGGCAGGCATGGATTATCTCAGCACACACATGAGTATATAATGAGATATTTTTCAAGGCTCTGATTTTTCATCCAAGATTTGAAATCTTAGAAAAGACAGAACTGTGGTTAAAGAAAAAGAAAAAAAAAATAACTTTTTCGTGAGTTAACATAACAGTCATTAATGTAATCTGAAAAAAAGTGACCAGCTGCTTTAAAAGTTGCGCCTAAGGTGATCAAAAGAAACTCTGATGACTCTCATAGCTTTTGTAAGGCCTTCAGAGTAGACTGTTGTAAGGTCCCTGAAGATTGTCATCTACTTATCCCAAAAGACTTCTCAAATATGACATTTGGACAGCTCTGTGAATGTAAGCATAACTAGGGATTTATTTGTTCTCAATTTTGGAGATGGCAGAGAAGTCTCTTAATAGTTTGTATAGAAGTGATTTTTTTAAATAGTTCATTCRTCTAAAAGGAGAAATATTTTCCTGTTCCACATTTGTGAAGAAATTTTGCAGTCTTGTCTTTTAACAATTCATACTTACCATATAATGAATTCCTCATTAATAATTAATAATTCAGATGAATGCAACCTAAGAACATTTCAAGACTGTAAAGGCAATAGGCCCAATTCTCAATATTGCTCTTGAAACAATGTAAATCATTTTACTTTAAATATATTACTTATTTACATTCTATTAAGAAAAAAAGGAAATCATGGAGAAGAACTGCTGAGTAAAGTAAGAAACTGATACTACTCTCAAAAGAATTTTGCCGAGATAACAATTTGCTGTGAAAGCAGTAACTTTTGTTGTTGGATTAAATGTTTTGGTCTTTTTCTTTTTTAAACTTGCATCTGATATAAAAATACTCAAAACATATGATGGGAAATGTTTGATGATTACCTTATTAGGAAGAGTGGGAGAGGTTCATAACTGGTCAAAGAAAGACCCTTCAAAATTATTTTTTTAAGGAAAAAGGTTTGTAAGTTTGTCTCATGCCTGCCTTGCAAGCTCAGTTATTTTTATATAGGATCATCTTTAGCTTTCAATCTTGGACATTTCCCTTTAAGAAGGAGGTGTTTCCTAAATGCAATTGAAGCTTACAGCTGCTCAAACATCCCAGCCGACTGCTGGTTGTACAGAACCACAGATGGGGGCTAGCAGAGTGGATTGTATTATTAGAAAACCATAGTGTATTTCTGACAGACATGAGCTTGCAGGCAAACAGTGGGAAACATGTAAGACAGGAAGGGATTGAGAAACTCATAGAAACAACTCACATCTCTTTCTGTGATCAGTGTTTCTTAAGAGAGGAGACTACTGACAATCCAGGGTCATTCATAATAATATTATCAAAAGCTGCTGCAGAAAATAAAACACAGTTTCAGTCTTAGTTATCCATCTCTTCTACAAATCCTTATGAATCTACATTAAAAAAAATGCATTTTTTATTGTAAGCCTGCAGGGCAACTCTGAGTGAACAGACCACTGATGACCCTGTTCTCTCTCATATAGGTAGCTCTTCATGTACGAAATGACCTTAATTATCAGAGGAAGTGACTATTACTGAACAATATATTTCTTCTCATACAAGGAACACAGTAGATTAAGTTTGAAGAAAGCTGCATATTTAACTCATAAGGGGTTTGGGAAAGGAAGAATAAAGACAGACAAAGTCTATCTGGAAATATAGAACCTATATTGAGCTTGCATTTATTGGCACAGAGTTTCTGTAGTAGAGGTATACTCTTTTTTTTGACAGATGAAAGGCAGCAAGTTTGGGACCAGCAAAGGAGAGCAGAAAAAGCTATGAAGCAAATAAAGAGCGCTTCAGCATGTGTTACACATGATACCTTGTTGATACTAAGACATTGAAGTAGTATTTGCGGGTCCTTTTTCCTTAATTACACATTTTTTATTATGTATCTATACTCTTGCAAGATAAAGCAACATATCTGGCAGTTTGCAGGCATATGTCATGATGCCTCCCTAAACCCCAAAAGATGAACATATTTCTTCTTTATTTGCTGATATAAAAAACAGAAGAAAACTGTTCTGTGTACGACAGCTGGAAGACAAAGTTCTTTACAATTCASGTGATGGA
Source organism: Rhea americana (assembly GCF_003343005.1). Taxonomy (NCBI): domain Eukaryota; kingdom Metazoa; phylum Chordata; class Aves; order Rheiformes; family Rheidae; genus Rhea; species Rhea americana. The sequence goes on along the minus strand of NW_028186360.1, from coordinate 589,861 downwards.
TTTACAGCTGCAATTTGCAATGAAGTCAGTGAAACACAGTATAGAAAGATACATTTGTTAATGAATATTTGCAACAGTATTATAAATCTTAAGATATTTCTCTGAAGTAAACGTAACCTTATAACCACAGATAATATAAAAACAAGTCTTGATTTCTAACTGCAGAGTTTTCTCAAGGCTGCACAGCTATTAGAAGCCTTCAGAGAAGGTCTCTCATAGTCTGAGATCAGAAAGTTGCAGTGAAAAAACACCTCACACTAGAATTTCTAATAAAAATCTGAGCCAGTGCCTTCACATTGCTTAATAACAGGAGTTGATAAAGAGCTCCATCTCATTCAAATTGTGTTACCAGACATAACATAAAGTTATAAGCCTGAAAGAGATCTAGGTCTACTGTAGAAAGCATACGAAAAACAACTAACACAGAATTTGCTCTGTGCTCTTCTCTAACCTATTAATGTATGGATTATTGTGCACTAGTGAAGCAYCAAATCATTGATTTCCTAGCCTTTAATCAACATAGAAAACCTGGAAAAGGCAATGAAGTTGAAACTTCAAATTCACATTATGATAATATTTTTGAATGTACCAATAAGACCAAAATTGTTATATGTATAAATGGCAAGCACAAACATAGTTCCCAACACTGGCTATAGTTTGTATTTCACTCTTTTTCTTCCTCMTAAGTATCTTAATTTAATTTAAATTTACACCAAGACATTACCACACTCCTATTTTACCATAGTAACTCTCACTCTTTGGCTTATGGCAAATCATAATAAAATTGCCAAAAAGGGATAAACAAAAAAAAAAGTATTTTTTCCCATCAACCAACTTGACCCTCCATATCAAGCTGATCATCTGATCTAATAATAACAAGAAATCATCTCATAGCAAATAAAAAGCGATGGTCCTGCTCCTTTTAAAATGGCTCTAAAAAGGAAAATCTCTATTTTACTCCTGGTCCCAGCCAAGTTTTTAAGATCTRTTTTCACCTCCCCCCATCATAACTCCTATGAGCTTCCCACTTTTAAGCACTCACTCCAGCTGCAGTCTGACAAGACCTATAATGCATCAGGTCTGGCTAAACCTATTACAGCTCATTAAATTGCTTGCAGCCAGTTAGAGCTTTGTGCACCCCAACCACTCTTTTTCATCAAACAATTAGTAGTATACCCACCCTCGCCACCAACAGTTCATGATTCACTGCATCTTCTCACTTGTCTGTTATATTCTCAGTGGTATAGCCATGTTATACAGAGGGCTGTATCTTTCATGGTGTCTTACTTTTGCAGTGGTGTGAGATCCGGGCTCTCGGTAACAAAATCCTGAGGAAGTAATGGCAAAGTTTATTTATGCTATATGTCATAAGTGAGTCTTCCTTCTCAGATACAAGCTACAGGCATCTCCCTAAGCAATAGCTTCTAGCCATGTAAATTGTCGCCAAAAAGGATGCTGCCTTATTGTGAAATAATTAGGTTATCAATTCCAGCTGTGTGCAAAGGAATGATCAGCTGTAAGGCTCAGCTTCTTACTCTGTACTTGCTAGGCTAGCCCTACTACTTACAGGTTACTCTCGGTAGGGAAGTCTGGGATGCCTACAGAAAAATCAGACTGACTGCCTCTGGAAAGAAGGGTTCCCATCAGGACTCAATTCTCTGTCATAGCCTTCCTAGAGAGGAAGGTTACTTCAACATTCCTCTTTCTTTCTGGGCCATGTATGATATGGTTCACCCAGCCAGGCTTTGACATTGGATACGATCAGGATTCCTGTTCAGATCCTACTCAGCTATTTTTTTCAGTTTTTCCAATTTCAGTCTTCAGAGGTTCCCAAAATCGTTAGCGGTCACTCTACCATGCCACCTAAACATCCTCAACTGACTGCTCTAATCTGACCATAGTCCTAGATTGCTGCTGCATCAACCTCCTGGCAGGAAGCCCGAAACACTCTTGTCAAATAAGCAGGCCACAGGCTGGCTCACTGCTCAAGAAGTCACAGCAGCTAACTTGGAAATCAGTTAGATCAACATAGGGCCAGGTTTGGGGCTCATTTTCATAAGCATGCTTGACTTGGAGGCTGGCCTGAGGCCCTAGTAGATTAATTTCTCATCATCTCACGAAGAACATGAAAGAGAGTAAAGTGTTCCTATGTCAGTCAGTGCTCTTGCACTAGCTCTCAGATTTCCAGCTGCTCTACTTTCTGCTCTGAGGTTATCTGCTGCTGCAGTGTCAATATCCATTTTGACATCTGGTCTAGGTCCTTATTGTGACAGAAAAGGACTAGCATGCCTGGATTTTGCAAGTGTTTTCTAATACGAGTGATCACATTGCTCCCAGATGAAGGACATACCAGTACTGAGTGCTAAGTCAGGTGCCAAAAAGCCGGTTTTGTAATTAGCTGTTACCCGTTTTCCTTCAAAGCATGTGCAATGCTGTGGATCTGCAGTAGCAAGGAATCCACAGAACAACGCCTTCTCACTAGGACTGCTTTCCCTAAGGGAGGGTTAATAATGAGACAGCTGGTTCGCATGTATTTCTGGCACCAGTCAAACTGCTGTCAAGGGAGGACAGAGTAAGGGTTTGCCCTCCCTCTGTCCAGCCAAAACACTAGAGATTTAAGTGCAACTGAATACAACTACAGTAAAAATCCCTGTTTGGGCCCAGTATAAGGTTTATATTCACTATCACAAACTCTTAAATCAATCTTTTCTGAATTTTCTTTTCATAATAGCAGTCATACAATTCATCCTGTTTCYCACAAGAAGTAAAACTTTGGACGGGTTTATCACAGCATGCATCACATGACCCCAAGTTCTCTGTTCTTAAAYTTATTCTTGTATTCAAGGCAGCGTTTCAAATAATTTACTCTTGCTTAGTTTTACTTTATTTTTTACTCATTTAGAGTTCCAAYTGAAATCATACAGCATTATTTCACAGCACATTAGTATTTTCTGTTGTGAACAAGAACAAAATATTCTTGATATTTTTATTCCTTTATCACCTTTTGCAGACATTTCAGCTACTTCAGAGCATTACCTTCCCAATTTATTTTCGGCATATTTATTTTAARTATGAAAATGAGGCCTGGCATGGAGAAATGCAACATTTCTTCTTACCAACCATATCCTGGAAAGAAATTACTTTTTATTATCACCATGTTAAATATTTATATATTGATATAGTTCCCATCTTTGTTATGATAATCTCCTAAAAATGGACTGCAAGTCTATGAATAAAAAGATATATTTAAATTGTAATGTAATTCAAGCATAACTGTTTATTTGATTTAGGTTTAATTRCATGTAGGTTAAGTCAAAAGTAGGTTAAAATGCCTGATTAAATGTCAGCTGATTTTCTGAACAATATGTTTTTCTCAACAAACTCAGCAATGGAAAATTAATGGAAATGTCCTCACAAAAGAATTTGGTGGAACATTATATCTGTCTTTGTATAGTCAAAATGTAAATGAAAGCATTCCTTTTGTTCAGCTACATTCATTTCAGATTTATTTCAGACTTARCTTATTCATCACCTTGAAAAGTGCAATCATTTGGTGGTGATCTTTAAAACAAATTTCCTAAAGAAAAGCTGTGAGTGTCATTGTCATACCACCTATATTTTGAACATTCCAACACGGAAATTACTTCTGACAAACTTTAGATCATTACTCTTTTCTACTGATCTGATATTTTCCAGGGCATGAAATCTAATGACTTTCCTGCTCTGTCAGGGGGAAGTTTCTTGAAGATTTCCGAAGCTCTTGAGGCTGTGATATTGGATTAGTTTCAAGAGACTAGTAGGTTAGTTTCTGGCAGGGATTTTACGTAAGATTTTAGCTAAATCAGTGAGACATTGTGTGTCTCGGTTCCTCCATCTGTTATACTCCCTCTCATCTACTGAGGCAGCAAATGCTTTCTGTGTGAACACGCAGCTTCAAGAACAGATCCCCCCTAAACKCAGTTACATTCCTTGTATTCTGTTGGAAGAGGAGCCACCTTTTCTTTCTGTTTGAAAGTACCTCCTAGCAGCTCCTCAGTCTACGACAAGTGCTATCAGGCACTACCATAGCACATAAAATAAAGAATGAAACAGAATGTGTTAAAATAGTCTGCTTGGCCYTTATGCCCTACATATTATGATCAAAGAATAATAGAATTAAAATCATTTTAGCTGCAGTTCTCCTGCTCTTTCCTTTCAATCAATCATCTAAAACCCTTCAGAAGAGCAAAGCTATGTATCTACAGAAAACCCTCCATTTCTTTACACAGGATTATTATTAGTTTAGCAATTCTCCATTTCCTAGATTACATGSACATAGTTAGGGTTTTTTTAGTTTCAACTGTAGTGTTGATATGTAGAGGCAAAACAAACATCAGTAATAATATCTCATTGGATTGGTGAGGCCTTACCTAGCCTCTAACTGGAGTTGAGGATCCCTCCAGGCATTGGGGGGAAAACACAGACAGACCTCCCAGTCTTAGCTGGCAAATAGCCCCTTTCCAGTTTAGGTGCTGACCAGACAGTAGAGAAAGAAGTTGCAAAAGTAAAGAGCAAGCTACATCTGTATGCAGGAGCTGAGGGTACCAAACACACCAGACTCCACAAATTTTGAAAAAGTTGGTTTTTGCAGACACAGAGCAGCCACTTTTGAACACATGAGATTTTCATATAGAAAAATAAAATTCCCAAGAGATTAAACAAATTCCTTTTGGATTGTTTGGCAACACATAGGTGCTTGAAAAATGTGCAAATGCTTTTATGTCTCCCACCATAAAGCATACAGGGTGGGCATGAATTCAAGAACAGAATTTCTCTTCCACCTCCACAAGAGTTTTCAGATTTCAGCTTCTGATTTTGTCCTCTCTATACACACACACACACACACACAATTACATTTATTTTAAAATTGCTTCAGCATGTGGAACCAAGAAACTCTAAGCTTGTGAAAACATCAGAAATTGCTTCTCAGATCTGAATTATGATATGATAGATTTTAGTGAGGATGCTAGTCAGATACTGCATGATCTTCTTTTCTTCACAGCTGTCCATGTTTAGTGAATCAATCACAAGACTTCCCAGGAACAAACAAGCAGGAACATTTTCACTGTGAATTTGTTTTTCATTTACATAAATAAACAATGTATCCCCTGGCTCTATTGTTCTAGCTTAGTTATATTCATCCATCAGTATATATGGTAATAAATTCAGTAAACTGTAGCACACAAAATGAAGTTGTCTTTCCCAAAGAGAAATGACATAAAACTCCAGTCATGCAAATGCTTATACGTGCTAAATTTTAGGCAAATGAGCAAGGAAACTGATATTCCTGAAATATAACAATGGCTGTTTTCGGTCAAACCAAGTCCATCATGCCTCTGGCAGCAGCCAAAAGCAACACAATTAAAACCAAGAAAACACATACAGTGCCTACCTTCATACTCTTCTAGCCTAAATCTATATTTTCGCTGAAGGTATATCCCAGCCTGGATGTATTTGGTATATGTTTGCTAACCTTTCTTTTCGTTAACCTTGCTCRGTCTTCTCTTGAGCCCATATAAACTTTTAATACCTACATCATCCAGCAAGGATTTCTACAGTTCAACTATCCACTGGCCAAGGAATCAGCTCCTTTTGTTTATTTTGAGCCTGGCTGCTGCAAGTTTTATCTGACAACTCTTAACTATTCATATGAGGAAAATTAATCAAGGCCTAAGAGTTATAGGATCCCCACCACTCCACATGCAATGCAATTAAATGTGAAGCAGAATGAGTGCAGAATAATATGTGGTCTTTAAAACAGAAGGCTAATTGAAAAAGCAAGTTCCTAAAGTTCTGAAAATTTCTGAAGGAGCCTAAAGAAATATCATATCCAATTTTAATACCACCATGAGATGCATGCCACAATCCATTAGGCTGTTTAAAAGAGATATCTAAGGAAATCCCAGTCATGGGAAGAAGTGAAAGAGATTTGATAATTGGAGAGGCTGGCTGTTCTTACCATTACAGGATGTGTCAGAGGAACTGAATAAAAAGAAAGATAATTATCTTAGAAGGAATTTTTTTTTAAATAGTGGAGAGAATTATCACTAACAGTCAGGTATACTTCAAATAAAAAGCAAAACAGAAAAAGAGAAACTTCTGACAATCATTCTGCCTTTGTTTTTCTTCTGGAGGCTGAGTATTTTTGTATAAAACATGTCTAATTAACTTGTAGAATTATTAATATATGTCCCTTCCCCTGCCACTGTTGTGCTCTTTGCCCTGTTCATTCTGTCATAATCTATGAATATACAAAAATACAAATATAAGTGTAGACAGCTACTGTTGGATGCAAGTTACAGAGAGTAATTTCCATTTTCGCTAATGGCCCTCTACATTGCTCGTTTRCATTGACAATGCGTATGAATGATAATCAGGGACATATTCTTTAAGTAGAAAAAAAAAACAAAAATAAAAACAAATGGATGATAATGTGCTAAAAGAGTTACAGAAATTAGAAACTGCAGAACTTGCTTATCTCTCAACAGCGGGAGCAAGACATGTGAAATCATGCTGTAGTTAGCAGAGCTACACTCTRCTAAACTAGTGTGAGACTAAAATGATCTCCAGGCTTTTTCTTATTTATAGGATGCTATTCAGAGCATGGCAAAATTTTTCAGGCAGATTTTTTTTTTCACTACCTATGGAAAATATCCAATTTTTACAGTGATTGAAATAATGTGCTCATTACAGATAAACTCATTTTTGTTTTAACTCCAAAAATTGTGACTYAATCCTTTAAAAGAGATGGTTTTTGCCTTCTAGTCCTAGAGCAAAACGAAATCCTCCAGGCCAAGTCAAACCATTGCTTAAAGATTTTAAGGTTCAGTAACTTCTTTTTTTCTCATGGATTTTCCAAAACTTTTTTAAATGATTCACTGCAGTTAGATTGACTAATCAATCAACTATGCACTAGCCAAAATGAATACTCTAATTTAATTTGTATGATATACAAATAGGAGGCAACTAAAAAACTACAAGGGGAGGTAAAATATCAAAGTTTCGTTCTTTGTTATATTTCTGACATATTCTTCTGAGTACTTCCTTATAGACCTTAAATTCTTCCTATACACCATGGAAATAATGGTGCTTATCTTCATTGTATAAATTATAAAGAGTKTTATGAACACCTAAATATTAATTAGTATTATAGATACTTAGGTTGACTAGCCTACAATTTAATAATTTCTCCCAGTTTCAGTAGGTCCTAGGGAAAAAAAATCTSTTGGTGTCTGTGATTTAAAAATTACACTAAATTTTATTGCATCTGTTCATATAAATATGATCACAAACTTCAGTAGGAAGAATGTTCAGTAGCAAATATATAGTGAGAAGTCATCCAAGATTTTATGGCAGCTGTTATACAATATCAAAGGGTAGGTGTTAGTGTCACTGTAGTATTTTGAAGTGGAATTAATCAAGCAAAGTTAATAGTATCTCTGATGAAAAGTATATTTAAAAAGCTGGTGTGATATCATCATTTTTAGAGTACTAGCCAATGTCCAGAATACTAAATCGTGTTGAAAACAGGATTGCTATTAAAACAACGAGGTTAGTAACAGGAATAGCTCTTGACATGACCTTAAAAAAAGAGCACCCCACAGATATGGTACTGCGGGCCATATCTTTTACAGAGTATGATTTCTTCTTCCTTTTGAGTCACAATGTAGTTTTATTTGTCGGGAAAGAACGTGATGGAAAAGTCTTCCTTTGGAAGAATCTTTTAAAGATATTAAAGAACAACTTTTTTTATATAATGAGTTCTCTGTTTCCATTATTTCATTAGCAGCAGTCAGTATATAAATATGAAGTGATAGTTGCCTTCATTTCTAACACAAATACAGCTCATCTTCAATAGTCAAGGTTAGATTGTCACAGAACACCTGCTGGCAATCCCAGAGGAGAAAACAATGGAGGAAAGAAAATAGTATATGTACAATTATTCCAAAAAGGCCTTGTCTAGCAAGAGTTGAGAAATGAGGACTAATACATAAAAAGTGTACCTTGCTGATTCTCTTACTGCTTAAATCTGCAAAGTACTGAGCAATGCCTGGTGAACAGCTTCAGCCCTCACTCCTCTGCACTTTATAGGATTGGATCTGGAATGAATAGGAGTGTGTGAACTTGTGGTGTGTCAGTCTGGTCAATCTGGCACTTTCATGACAATCGCCTTGAGTATAAACAATGAAGTAGGTAGGAAAAACAGAAAACCATCCCTTTTATCCCTGTCATTTTAGGTACTGTAACTGTTTTGTATTCAAACCTAGACTTTGATTTTACAATGAGAGTGAGGAAGAGGAACAATTCTTTCCCACCTTAGAACTCTAGCCCTGAAGCTTTTCCTTTACTGTGTGACCCTAAACAACTTCTCACGGTAACCTTTCCTTTGAAATTAGAATGCTTCTAAGATGTAGTTTGTGATTGAAGAACTGAGAAGCTGTCTATTTAGATTTTCTTAACAAAATCTAAAACAGTCTGATGTCTAATGCTCAACAACACAAGCAAAAGCAGAAGAATGTCTATAATCTCTTGAAAATCATTGGACTTTTCACATAACAAGCTCACCAGCCTAAGCAAATATTATACAGTAGAGCTGCAGGATCTTCTTTTCTAAACTACTGCCACTCTGCATGACTGATCCCTCAGAGAGCTCTCTTTGAAGTCTGTATCAAATTTGGATCAGGTCTTCATTTAATAGCTTTCATCAGCCTTTGGATCAGTAACTGGAAAATGCATTAAGTGTCTTCTGAAAATATCATACATAAAGCTAAAGGAATTGTAAATAACATTCACCCATGGACTCTGACACTTTTACTTAATAACACCACAAAAGGTGCATCCTGTTCTACCTAACAGTGACATCACTCATCTGTTCCTGTTTCCTGAATGAACTTACAATGTCAAGGCATGAATTGAATGAGTACGAATGAAAATTTGTCCTTGTTGCAAAATAATATGCTGTAATTGTAATAAAAATAATCCTCATTTAATAATGCTTACTTCAACATTGTATATATGCAGACAGAATTCCCCTAAATGTAATACTGGAAATAGCTGCCGCCTTTTTATGTCAGCTTTGCGTAATGCTTCTAAAAGCAACAAATACAGATATCTCTGTTTACATTTCCAGTTAACAGATTTTGTAGCCAGAAGAGATCATTCACAGAGTCTTATCTGACCTTCTAGATAATGCAAACATGTACATGACAATTTATGCAGCAAGCAATTTGTGTTTAAGCCATAAGCAATCTTTTAGAAATGTATTCTTTAGCAGTTAAAAGCTTTGTGCACTTTTAGTTACCTTACCACCATACTTTTACCTATACTGTTTCACTGTTGAAGGTTAGTTCAACAATGAGGAGTATATGAGCAATATATCAGAAACATCAAATAAGAAAAGTTGAGCATAAAATTGTACTTTGCAATTGTGCTTATATTTTCAGCATTATAAACCCCTTGTGTTGAAAAGCATGAGTCATATTTCCTTCTTCCTCCCCTCCACATGTACCTGAAATAATAAGACTTGTTTAAAAATTATGAGATTTTAAAATATGTATATATTTTGGATCTTTTTGCACTTTACCAAATGGTTTATAAGCCTTGGGCTTCTCATTTTCAGGCTTTTTCTCTACAGCTATGAAGTGTAAGTGTTCACATTTTTCATAAAGAAAGCTAAGATTGCTCTGCAATCTTGTATCTTCATGAGCTGAGGCTTTAAGAAAAAACAGCAAATRCTGCAAAACTCATGATAAAGTCACAGGAGATGACAATACTACATTTCAGTCAATATCAGCAAAAACACATTAAAAATAGGTTTATTTAAAATGAATGAAAGTATGAATGTTTAGAGAAATACAATTAACTTTACAGTAATGAAAAGAACCAAATACCTATTCTCTGACTTTACCTAATCAGTTGGATTYTGCTTCTCAATTGCTATATGTGAGGCATCCTGTGAGCTATTTAGCTTCTATCYCATATTACTGAAGGCAAAGGAATTTTTATTTGGCTCAAATTACCAGATCTCATTCCAGCGGTATCTGTACTACYCAGAACTAATGATTCATATGAAGGCAGTGATATACCAAGAAAAGAAATGCTGCTAACCGATTTAGCTTTGAGTTCACACAGGAAAATTCTTTGTATTAAAAATATTTCATTACAGGCATAACACTTTTTGTCACTCTTAAGGCATTCTTACTTTAAACTAACTAGTACAAAACCTCTCTGATCAGCTAAGTTTATTCCATCTGCAAATAATGCTTCAAACATTAAGTAATTTACCAAAATATTTTCTACCAAGGCACGCTGAAAATGTGCAATTAAATCTATATAAAATATAAATAAATGTAAATAAAATATGCAAGCCAGTAACCCCTTCTCAAACAAGGTACTTTTTAATCAATRATTGAAAAAAGGTCTTTATCTCTAATGTGCTTTGAGAGCTCTGTGGAGCTGATACAGATACAATCTTAGTTCAAATAGCTGAGTATTCCAGGGAAGATGAATAGCCTTTATATCTGAACTTTCTGATGGTAAGCTTTAGCAGAAAAAAAGCTCCTTGACACAATGGTTAGTGGCAGTACATTTTGAAGCAAGCTATAGTGTTAAGCATAAAAATGTGAAAAGCAGCTTTATTTTTCACCTAAATATAAGCTCAGTCTGAAAGTTGTCAAAGCTCCTTAGCTCTCAGTGACTCCAGTTCTTTCCACATTACATTTAAAATGTATCTTTTTACTTAAGAAAAAATGTGTGGACAAAAAGAAAATCACAACCCCAAAATATCAAAACAAAAGCTGCTAAGTAGACCCAAAATACAGTATGGCAATTATAGGGAGAGATTTTCCTCCTAGATTAGTACACTTTTAGAAAGCTCCAGATAGAACATTTGATAAGATTGCCAGCCATCAGTTTCCCTTGCACTTGTCTCTTTTCACTCTTGAAAATTTTCTCTGCCTGGTAGAAAGAGAAATTTGGCCATTTACCTAAGATGTTCAGAAGTCCCTCATGATCTGGCCGCCTGATATGGAGAAGGTCCAGGTCAAGTCCAAGTTACTGGACCATGTACTTTGGGAACACAATATCTATATAAGATACAAATTCCTCATATATGAGGCATATATGTCTGATCCACTGTGCAAGAGCTGCAGAGCCATTTTGTGTCTTATGCATCCAGGACCTAGATTTGGCCCAGTGTACTGCGTGAAAGTATCAAAGACTCAATGTATTGCCTTACTTTGTCCTGTAAGTTTGTGTATCAGTCACAGAATAGCRAGGCAAGAGGGGACACTGAAGTTACTTGTTTTGAAATGCACAGTTTTCATTTAGGAGGCATTCGCTTAKCTTGCTATCTCTTACTGTGCTACTACATTAGAGTAAGTTTTCTTTTCTGGTAGGTTAGAGTTTGGCAACATTTCCCCCCATCAAACAATACTGTTTAGATGAGCCAGAATATTTTATACAAATTTAATTAGGACCTCTTTTTAAGGGGAGCCATTTCTGAAWCCCTTGGCAGATTCCTCTGTCATAGAATTAAAAATCAGAGCTGGTATAAACCTCTTAGCAGCAATGACATGTTTTAAATGTGTTGCTCCAGGGATGAGCAGAAGGGATGGAGAGTTTGAGTACTGCTATTCCAGCTGCAGTCCAAGATGAGGGATACAGTTAGTGCTGCTGGCTGCTTCCCCAGCCCTACCTAATACTTACTCTGACTCTCCCAACAACTGTCTCAGAAACAAATCTGGCTTTATAAGGCTCTGCTGGACAAAAGAGTCAATAGGGCCACGGCCATTTTGCCACTACTAGTAGACCACCAGGTTTAGCCACTGCATACTTTAACTTGCCTGGATCCAGCTATGGAGAGATCCAAATGGAAAATAGGACTGAATAGATAGTCTATATAGCCTATCTAATAGATAGTCTGAAGAGATAGACTATAACTTACTGCAGTTTTGATCTGCAAAGAAAAAATTATAAATGTTTGCCTTTAATCTCATTAATGGGCACAAAACAGATTTGCCTTCTTCTGGCCAAAAGAATTTGCTTCAGTTTTATTTGGAGAATATGAATGGAGTAAGCCAGGACAAACAGCAATTATGATCAAAAATAAACATAAGCAAGAGAAAAAAATGATAAATTCATAGACTAAGCAGAGAAGTCTTTTATTCATCTTTCTTAAGAGGAGGTTCCCAGTAATTCTTTGTATATGCATAGCTTTTTTTTTTTTTTTAACTTCTATCTATTGGAACACAGTCTGCAAAGAAAAAGCAAGAGCATAATCCAGGCACTTCTGAATCCTGCCTTTAGAGCATGTGGCTTTTTTTTTTTTTTTACACTTCAGAATAGCCCCTCAGATTTTTCTTGAACAATTCTGGTTCATTTTCTCTTTTGTTTTCCCCTTGCTACGTATTTTTCACCCCACTTCCACTTGCTACCTCTATTTTTCACCCCTTTAATCATGTCTTCCTGGTGAGACTTACAGATATCACAACAAATAGCATACTTAAGTAAGTTTTTTCTAAGTGAARTAGTAAAAGGCCTATCATTATTAAAAATCTGAATTCCTCCTTCCCACTCACACTGAGTTCAAAGATATTTCCCAAGACCCATGAAGGCAAAAATATCTTCTTTCTTTCTTTCCCCTCAGCATTTGTTTGGGAGGTCACTGAGATCAGACTAAAAGCTTTATAATCCCTGACATGCCTTCTAAGTATCTATACTATACATTTAAGTCTGTGAGATTTGTTCCCTATTTGCATGGCAGTTTTCATTTCAGTATCTTCTTCCAACTAACTGTCTTACCTTTGCTCCTTTGAAAGCTTATCAAAATCCATCCAAATGTTTAAAGAACATTTGCAGAGAAAAATGAAATTAATGAACCAATCACATTTTTAAATCATAGCAATGAATCAATTAGAATTGTGGGAAAGTTGATTAGAAAGGAAAATTGATACCTAGCAAAAGAGAYCAAAATTAAGAATCTACTTTCCACAGAGATGATGCCAAAATTCAAAAAATAATCACTCCTTTATTATTGAGAAATAAACGTTAGTGTTCTCCACGAAAGGGAAATCCCCAAATGTCTTGCTTCAAAATGATTAAACTATTTCTTTTGGAAAATTTAAAAATAATAGTGCTCTTAGAAGTCTAAGATGCAAGTCTTCCAGATGAGTCTTGTAAGCCCTGGCAGAGCAAAACGTTAGACTTTTGAGAACTAAGACGTGAACACATTATGGATTTCTTCTTCACCAACAGAGACAGAAAAACACAGGACTTAATCCTAGAACTGTGATCTACAAAAAGCTTTAGATGTTGAAATTGCCCTGGGGACCAAAAAGCCAAATCCTACTTGTGATAATACATGTTCAGGATCCCTGAGTCTCTGGGCCCAGAAAGCTCACAGCTAAGCTGCCAGCCATCACTCTGGCTAGTAAAAGAGAATGGATTTTTCCTTCAACTTTTGATGTCAATACAAGTAATTCTTGAGCAGAAAAACATTTTATGCACTTGCAACTGAAATTTGTTGCCTTATAAGTGAATTATAAACTCAAATATCACATTTGTAATATTATGCCATGAGAAATAGTTGGACTGTAAAGGAATATATATATACATATATATATATATATATATATTTATGAAATACGAAATACAGGGAAAGTGAAAAGCGAATCCAGACAGTGTCTGATTTTTACTGCATTTATTCTAAGTTATGGATGTTACAATCATTTTCAAAAACTGATTCATGCCAGGAAATTAAAAGTTGCAGCAGAAAAAGATAACTGCAAAGCAGGATCTTAGAAAAAGAAACAAAAATGAATGAAAGAAAAGGATATAAAAAGCAAATGAGAAAGAAACAGACACTAGGAGATATGAGTAGTAGGATACATGGATAAAGCCTGGTAGAATAAATGGAAAAAGGATGTCTAGAACAGGAAGATATGTCATTTATGTATTAAAGTTCTAATTAGGGTAAAAATGATTCAATATTATCTAGTCTTTTTCAATATTTATTATAACTTGATTGGTAAGCAAGTATCTAAGTTATTAAACTTTTTTTCTCAAAAATGTCTTATTTCATATTTTAGGTTGAAAAATGGAAAATCTTATGTCAATTTATGCCCTATTTTCATTTTATATTTTGTATTCAAGCTACAGGRTAATGCTTATGATGTGCAGAATGTCTTTTTCTTCCTAAGTAGCTATTTCACATATTTATGCTGTATCCTTCATAAAATACATTCTTACATATTACTGTGTGGTGGGAAAAAGYGGTGGCAGACTTCTTGATTAGAGTAAGAATTGAGCTATGTTCAGCACAACTTTGCCGTAAAAAGGCAGCCCTCTGGTATCAGTCCTGCATTTGCCTAAGTGCAGTAACAGATTTGTTAGGCAGCTTACCTAGTCCTCAGTCTTAATCCTTACATCTGCTGTTTTTAAGYGATCATTTCACCACCAGCATATGTAAATGTGGTATCAGATCATCATAGCTGTGAGTACTTGCTCCYGTGATTTCCTGGCTATCTATTTATTATAGGGAAAATGAGCACAGAGAACCTTCTACTGCTTTTCTACCTCACTTTTGCTTCCTGGAGAAGACTCCTCTACTGGCTTGTTTAGCAAGTTTAGGTCACTAGTGAGGTTCCCCACAATGTCTATTAATCTTGTGGGCCTCATCTTCTCCCTCAAGCTGGTTTGGGGCTGCTTATGGAGACGTTTCTTTTGTATCTGAAGGAATAGTCATCAACCTCGTATTGCAAAGCTGAAAAAAAACACTGAGTCTCCTGAAGACCAACTGAGAATTCATAGCATTTGGCCTGGAAAGAAAGAGAAAAATTAATTTCCCATAGAACTGAGCAAGTAAAAGATAACCTGGACTTTTAATGCAGACAAGAGTCCCAGGAATTGCTRAGTACATGAGCAGTGGAGCTTAGCTGAAGGGCCTCTTTGCTAGTRAGGTTTTGACATTCCAGCAGAGAGAGGGTGTGAACTAGACCAGAGGACAAAGAGCTCCTGAGAAATGAAGAACAGCAAATAGACTGGCTGCCCTTCCCATAGAGAGCTTTCATCAATAAATAAGCACACTGTGAAGAAGACTCTTCAAACCATTTAGAAAGAATGGAAATCAGGTCAAAAGAAAAACAGAAAACTCACTGATGTACTTATTTGGAACAGATCAATTCATCTAACTGTAGGGTTGCTCTAATGGTCCATTGACTTTAATGGCTCATTCATTTTAGAAAGTAGAGTGGAGGAGGGAGCAGCTGGAGAGATGATTTTAAGGTTTATAAAGCACTTATTTGTACTACATGTATTTGAAGGAACAAGTTACATACTTTTAATTTCAAATCAAGTAGCCTACGGTTTTAGGATTAATAGCTAGACAATAAATCTCCAACATGGCAAAAAAGAATTGCATATAAGAAATATCCTTGTTGATGTAGAATGCAAGTACTCCATTTGATCCTAGTTTTATATATCACAAGACTATCTAGATAAAAATAGATGTATGATGGTGGACTTTGGAGCAGTTGCTTCAGTGACATAGTACTCTACAGTACCTAGATGGTCAGTAATAAATAAATTAAAAAAAATCTTCTTTAATAGCACTCATTGTTCACAAAGGGCCCCAAAACAACTTACCTTCTATCAACATAGGGATCCAGTATTTAGGAATTGMAGGCACTTAATATCAAAGTGAGTATATAGCATATGAAATCAAGTGCTAAACAACATTGTTAGAGAGAGAGATTCTTGTCTACTTGAGTAAAGGCAGATACTGTTCCTCATGATGGATTGCCCAAGTGGGCTACTATGATAGAATTGCATGTGACACAGTCTTGATTACATCTGAAAAGTGTTCCATAGGACTTGATAATTTTTAGGGCTTTTTGTAGGGTGCTCTGCAGCAGCGTTTTTGAGCTCATAAAAATATTCATGCATGTATTCTCATTCAATTATAATAGAGGCAATAATTCCTATTATTCATTATTTTAATGCTTGTAACACTAAAGCCAATTTTCTTCTTGTTGGAGGCTATGTGGTGCTGAGGTGCTAACTTCATTCTAGTTTCTTTTTTCAGACAAAAAATGAGTTTCTTTTACTGTGATGCACTAATAGAAGAAAAAAAAAATGTCTTGGAATCCAAATGGACTGACTGCTTTCTTGGCCATCATTCTGTAAATCATTTTAAGGATGCCTTTCCTTTTCCTCTAGGGTTTTGCTAGCAGATACTGGCTTGGCCCATGAAATGCTTCCACCCAAACTGCTACTCCTCAGTGCTTCTTCTGTTACAGGTTTTCAGCAAAGGAACTGATGTTTTTTACTTCAGTTCTCACCTTCCTTTTCATAGGGTATTTCAGGTTCAAAGGGACTCCAGGAGATCTTTAGTCAAGCCTCCTGATCAAAACAGGGTCTGCTTTGAAGTCAGACCAATTTTCTTATGGCTCTAGCAAGTCTAATCTGGAAAACCTCCAAGAACGGAGACCACACAACTTCTTTGGACAACCTGCTCCACTTCCTGATTGTTCTTATGTTGAAGAACTTTCTAGTTTCTAGCCAATCTGCACCTTTCTTGTTTCAGTTTACGCCCATTAGCTCTTTTCCTCCCACTTTGAAGAGCCTGACTGTCTTCTCAGTCACCTCCCTGTAGATAATGGGGGGCTGCTGTCAAGTTGTCCTAAAGCCATCACCAACCTGAACAAGTCCTGGTCCCTCAGCCTCTCCTCCATGCTTCAGCCCTGATCATCCTGAGGGCTCTGTKTTGACCTTGCTGTAGTTTGCCAATGTGTTGCCTGTACTGGAGGGGCCAGACTAGACACACTATCTACATGTGGTCTACCAAGTGCTAAGAGGAGAATAATCACTTGACTTGATCTCCTGTTAATACCACTCAGGTTTGCTGTTTGATACCAGGACATTTTGCTTGCTCTTGTGTAGCTTGCGGCCCACCAAGACCCGCAGGGCAATTTCTGCAGAGCTGCTCCCCAGCCAATCAATCCTCAGCCTGTACTGTTCCAGAGGGTTCTTCCTTCCCGGGTGCTGGACTTGGCAATTGCTCTTGTTGCGTTTCCTGAAGTTCCCACTTGCCCATTCCTCCAGCCTGTTTAGGTCTCACTGTATGGCTGACCTTCTCCCAGTCAGAGCGAAGACTGAGGGCAAGAAGGCAATGGATACCTCAGCYTTATCTGTGTATTCCATCACTAAATTACCTGCTTCATTCAGCAATGGGCCTGCATTTTCCTTATTCAATCTTTTATTACTTATGTAGCGTCKGGAGATCTTGTTGCCCTTGACATCCCCCACCAGTCTCAGCTCCTGTTGAGCTTTGATTTTCCTGATGCCACACCTGTATATCTGTACTGTTCCAAATTTGTAACCTATTCTTCCCTTTCACAAGGAGGAGAACACTCCTTGGGTGATCTCTCACCCTTGACCTGGAGCTGTGTAGTCACTCTTGATAYGCTCAGAGTCCCATACTCCCCACCCACCCCGCCTGCCCAAGCAGTATACTTGGTGCCTACGTGGATGTAGCCACCAAGCCAGGGATAATAGTCCAAGGGCTGGACAAGCCTCATCAGTTTCTCCACAGGACAGGTTGGCAGACGGGAGCCTCTATCCCCAAAACACCCCCCCCCCCCGCCCCCATAGCAGGGAGTCTTGCACTGCTATCAGTTACTGTTTCYTACTGGTGCTCTTGTGTGCCTGAGCTCAGGGTTGGCTAGCTCTAAAGCTTCCCTGACATGGCTTTCTGCACTTTGCCCACTAGAAGGGCAATTCTACTCTACAGTTGCAGGCCCATGAGTGGAGAAGGAGCCATCCTCCTGTTCCCAGAAGTCACAATCCTCCAGTCTTCCCCATCATGGGAGTCTTCGTTTTCCCCACAACCAGCCAGTCTCTGGCTGCTCCTCTTTCAGGGCAGCTGGGGGTTTGAACTCTCATCTCTGTGAAAATTKTGTCAATCTCTTTTTTTTTCATCTTCCCTGACACTGCACAGTCTGCTCACCTCCTCCTGCAGCTTCCTGATTGCACAGCTTCTCAACCAGTTCACCTCTCCTGCAGACAAGGTTCAAAATTCAAGATTCAACTTTCAAYGTTCAGGCCATGATATAATTTTTTCCCTCTTTTCTATTTCTTTCTGCACCATGCAGTCAGAAAGAACTCAAAGCCTTTAAAAATTACTTAATAAAATATGGTGCATATCCTCTCTTGGTGGTATATGTATCAAAGGAGAAATATATCCTATAGTAGTTAGACAAGAAAGTTATACAACTAATAAATAATTGGATAKCTGGGACTTCATGTGAAACACATTCTGATCTTACTAAGGTGACAATCACATCATCTTCTATGATATTACTCCTGATTTATGCTACTGTAACTGCAAGGAGAATTTGGTGTGATTTACAATCACTCTAGTGAAAATTGTCAGGGCACAGCAGGGGTTGGCTGCTCCCTGCAGGCCTGGGAGCTGGGAGCCAATGGCGATATCACAACTGGCAGAGTAGGGATCTCACCAGCCAGGGGCCCATCCCACAGCTCCAATGGGAAGTGAGCAGAGCAGGCCAAGAGGATGKCGGGGAGGGTACCTAGAGTCAGCCAAGAGTCTGGATCACCAGACAAGTCTGTGAATATGGGTCAGGGCTGACGTAAAGCCAGGACTCAGTCCACTAGTCAGGGACCAGATCAATAGGGTCCACGAAAAGATACAACCATGATTCTGGCTGAGGTGGAGATTGGTACTGCTTCAGCATTGCTGGAACAGGGACTGAAGGCCCCAGGCTGGGCTGAAATGGGGTCCTGGGGCATGACCCTGGGGGTGGGTGGGAGTCCCCAGATGAAGCTGATCAGGGTCATTAAGGCCTATTAGTGCCTTTAGGGTCCTGACAAAAATCATAAATGCTATATAGGGTATTTTAGGTTGTTGTACTGCAGGAGGTTGGATTAGGTGGTCATGGTGTCTTCTGAATCTAAAATCTGTAAGTTTACAAGAACATACACACATCTCAAATACCCACCAAAAAGTTCTCAGCTACAACAAAGCAAATACTGAAACAATTTGACTCTATCTGGCAACTGAACATGAGGCTTTGTCTATCTTGTCACAAATAGCAATAGGCCAACATCAGTTTGTCAGTCTTCAGGGCAAATGACGCAGTATGGCTTGTGTCCATATAATTAAACACTCTTTTTTTCCCACAAAAGGGAAACTTTATCCATGTTACCTATTGGGAACACAATCTTTGAACCTGTGATGTCCTTTGAATGTTGCCTGGGCGTGTGCTAGATGACAGAGATCAAAATMGTGCCAGGGAGCGCACTACCGATTAAATAATGTGGCTGCTTGTATACCAATGCTTCAGATTGAACCCTGGGCTTTTTCAGTTTATAAACCTAGGCATAATCTGTGGGCCCCTAGAAACCATTTTGTGGTCTCTGAGGCATTTCATTTTGCCATTTGCTATAACGAAGTCTTCCACCACACAGAAAGACCCCCAAGTCCATAGCTACGTGGCTTTCCTTTTCCCAATATCTTGAAGCTCCTTTCAGACACATGAATTCAGATGCTTTCAGCTGGCACAATCCCTTCTGTTTTTACAGAGTCCTCCTACCTTGGAGACTATGTAAAATGGTCAGGCTTCTTCTCTGGTGCCTAGAAACACAGCTTTTACAGATAAACAAACAAACARAAAAAAGCATATTTTTACCACTCATCCCAACATTGACATTCCATTTGATTTATGTAAAGGAAAGGTATTAAAGTGGAAGTAGGTAACTTTAAACTTCTCAGCTGTACTTCTTCATGCACAGCTTCAGACTTTGCATTAACCTAAGAGAATTAWTGTCCAGGGCGCTTGCAACCCAATGCAATATTCTCACAGACTGCCCCAGGCTGTGAATCAAGCAGCAGCTATGTTCAGGAGTTCGAATAAAAGAAAAACAAAATAGTGGAATTTTGGGGCAACAGGCAGCAACTACTTATGCCGCTGTTATGGACAGCTGAATGGTTAGTGCTAAGGATAGCGCTAAAGGTTGAGTTTTGCTCCTAACAAACAGCTGTCACAGTATAGCATGGGGTCTCTATGCATTCTGCTGTACAGAAAAATGCTTTTGTGTGCAGCCTGTCAAAATCTAAACTTGTCTGTATGTTGGGCTTTTTTGAAAAAATATATTCTAAGTGATTAATCTGCTTTTGTTCAGTTATTCTTTTCTTCTTTGTTCAATAAAAGCTGAAGGGCTTTCTTCAAAGGCACTTTTATCATCTCTATCACTAATAAAGGACATGACCATAAGCATTATGTGCTCTTTATTTTATTTGTTGCAGTATACCTGAGCTAGCATGCAGAGTACGTGCAGAGTATCCAGTGCTTGGGAACAAGGGTCCACATGTTCTAGCAGRACCTGACCAGATTTGAAATATGGAAGCGTGGTTTTCAGGTCAGTCTCATTGTAACTGTAACTATACCATGGGTTTAGAGTTTGTCTGAGAACAATCACAGGAAAAATCTATGAGAGACCTCATAGTGCTTCCTCTAAGAAGGGGGGGAGGTGAGTACCTCAGATAGCAGTTTGATTGAGCTTTACAGCTCATTTACTTCATATGGACAACAGAACAACAACTAAAATAAAACAGGAGGTTGGTGCCCCCAAAAAGGAATTATGGATGCCCAATGCATATATAGAATGCTGGTATCAAACCATTCATGTAAAGGAGGGTCTGAGACATGACCAAGAAAAGGCATTACAGAGTTGGTGCATGCAGACTCAAGAGAGCACTGCAGCTCAACCAGCTTTGGTGAAGTCCAGAGATGCTGGGGAGGTTTGTGAGGATACAGGTAGCTTCCTGAAACCTGATTTTAAAAGTAAGAATGGCCATAGCCTTTTATGCCTATACAATGCGTATCACAGACAGTTACACTGGCCTTCAATTTGAAAGTATGTTCACCATCACCTTTACATGAAATCTGACTGAACGCATCAGGAAAGTAAGCGCTAGAGACTGAAGTCTTCTAAAGTCATGTAAAAATTAAAGAGCCAGCTGCAAAGCAAGCTGTTCCTCTGTCACCCTTCCAACATGTTTCCACTCTTAGCTAGGGAGTGTCAAACCCCAATGTAACTAAAGTACAAGCTCTCATTCTGGTACTCCGTTATTTAGAAATTAAACTGCCACTTCCTAATTGGTTCACATAAACTGATATTTCTCATGGAGCTCTTCAAAGTGTCTCTGCTGCAGGGAACAGAGGCACCTATCTGCTGACCTGACCTCTTATCTAGAGAGGTTTGTTGCCTGCCAAGGGCTCAAACATGAGAGATAACACAAAGGCTGCCAAGGCTTTTCCAGCATTGGACTATTATGCTCTGCTGCTCTTCCTTGTGGGATTTAATGATACCAAGGACAAATTGGAAGCCATCAGACAGGATTTCAGGGCTCTGGGCATAGTGGCCACCCCAGTTGATTTTCTCCTTAATCCTGCCAATAAGGGAGAAAGACAAGAGAAGGAGCAGACGGATTTTCAAATTTAACAACTGGCTGCTGGTATTGGCAACAGGGTTGGATGAGGCTGGACTCTTTTCAGTGGTGCCCAGTGACAGGACAAGAGGCAACAGGCACGAATGGAAATGCAGGAAGTTCCATCTGAATACAAGGAAAGCTTTTTTACTGTGAGGGAGACAAAGCACTGGAACAGATTGCCCAGAGAGGTTGTGGAGTCTCCTTCTCTGGAGATATTCTGAACCTGCCTAGAAGCGATCCTGTGCAACTTGCTGTAGGTGACMTGCCTGAGCAGGGGGCTTGGCCTAGATAATCTCCAGAGGTCCCTTTCCAACTTCAACCATTCTGTGATTCTGTAGTTCCATTTACTCAGTGTTACTAACTGTAAAACCAAGAGACAGATAATCTGATTTCTAGATTTTATAATTTTTCTTTTTAAAAGTAAACTTAATTGAGTGTAAGGGTACGCTCTGAAGGACAGCCATAACTTTTGGTTATTCCTTTCATTACAACTTCTCTCATGCCACAAAAGAATTGCTATTTCACAGAGATTCCTAAACTGCACAACTGATTAAGCAACTGCCTGAGGAAGAAGAGCTTGGTGCCATGCCCCAAGCCATCACTGCCAACTACAAGCATATAAAGACAGGTCTCTGGCAAAATCTATCCTAGACTGGCTTAATGTTTTTTTAGAACAACTTTGAAATCAGATTTTTGCTGGATTATTTGATTTTATAATTTCCTGTTTTGCAGATTTAATCTATGACTAGGAAAGACAAGGAAAACAAAAAACAAAATTAAAAAAAAGAAGAAATGTGTTGGCTAGTGGAAATGAGGAGTATTTTTAACAAAAGCTGAGGCAATCACGATTTAGTATGATTGAGCAGTCCACAGCATAAGGTCAAGTTACCTCTTCCTACTGGAATTTGTGACCCGAAGTCTGTTTGCATTTTCCGTAATTTGGATGAGTAACACCAGACTCTCTCAGTGCCTGCAGCTCTCCCATGGCATGAGAAGGCAACTCTTGACTTAGATCCTTAGCTTTTAAATAGCTAATACCAGGTGATATTTTTCCCATTTCTGGGTATGCATTTTGTTTTAGCTCTTCATGGCAGTACACTCAACATAACAACACGTGACAGATCGCTGTTAAAGTATTTTCCTAATTGACCACCTTCCCTACCTCTCTCCACCCACTTTATAACATTAATTCAGTTCTGGTGATCCCGTAGTCACAGCTACTTTGATGTAAGTCTACTGATACTTGAATTATTGCAATAACGTTATCCTAGGTTTACTCCTAATGTTAACATGGGACTTTTTGATACCAAGTTCCATCTTCTAGCAATCACGTTGAAAGAAAGGATTAGCATCCAGAGATTATGCTTTATAGATTCTGAGCGAGCTTTTATTTTAAGATATCTGTTCTTAACCACACYTGTGAGCAAGAGTCCAAGTGTATTTTGTGTGACTAAAATTTAAAATCCAAGAGAGAAGTATGTTTTCTCAAGATTTGGGTCAGAATCTGTGCTTCATAAATGCAGAAGAAAAGAGGAAAGCCATATTTTAGAGGTATGAATTGCATTTTATTTTGTTATCCTTCTGGACCAAGAAGATCCTGTGTTCATGGTACTTTTTGCAATGAACCACCTGTCTGTTCCATATGCCAGTTTAGAAAGTATTCCTCAGCATAAGATTAGTGAAAGATGTTTAGCTGCTTAAACTTCCTTTTACCAGTGAGGAAAGAACCTTGAGATTTCAGCATCAAAAGTACATTTTATTACTGCAGTGAATAGTTTAGCTCAACTAAGGAGCAATTAAGGTCGTATTTCCCACACTAGCCACTGTAAAGGATGCAGTATATTTAGGGCTGGATTATACCTTACAATAAGTTCTTTGTGTTAGGAGAGAGGTGACTGTGGTCCACTAGGATCTACCGGGGAAAGGGTCTGCGCTTTTCAGTGAGTCCTTGTTTGTCGTTGCTCTGTGACACAGAGGCAATAAATTGCTAAAAGCTTATAGCATATCCTTGAGAAAGCAAGATTTGCAAGATAGTGTACCAGTTCACTACTGAATGCCTAGGATTGGGTGAGTCTGCTCAGGATGCGAACATAGTTCCTTATCCCATACACAGCTTTGCAGTGCATGGTGCAATCTGCTCTCAACCATCATGCTACATCTACATATCTGCCAAAGAAATCTACCAAATCTTTTCCCTTAAAAGACTGTAAACTCCAGCATTATCAGTGAAAGTATTTTCTGCAACTGGTTTGAAGGCTATAGCAACTGCTGCCATAATGGGGCCCAAAGACTGTGTTATCCAGATTGCAGCTTCATCACCGCCTGCTTAGGACAAGAGTAGCAGAGGAGGTAGGGAAGAGAAGAGACAACCATCTTCTCATTTACTCCCTCTGCCAGCAGTAGGCTGGATGCCTACTTCAGCTTTCTAGACTTTAGGAGAGCAGGCAGATAGGATAGAGGCTGGGCTGTGAATAGTCATGTGCACAGCACACCTCAAAGAAATTCCAGTCACCGTAAATCATTCTTCCTCTCTTCAGAGTGCCCATATTCACACTGTAGATGGCTCTAATAGCCTCCAGCCTACACACAAGAACTGAACGGAGTCTGCCTTGAAGAATGGCTGCAGGACTCTTTTTCCTGCATCTAGAAATATTCACAATAGCAGAATGCTGGGCAAAGTTGAGCTCCAGGGGCTGTTTGGGAGAACTTGAGGATGGAGAAGCTTTCCTCAGAGGATCCATGGTGCTCAGACTTTCCCCCGGAGTGTTTTAGCAGCCCCTGTATAACTTCTTTCTACAGAGCAGAGAGACAAATTGAGCAGGTTCTTGAAAAATGTCATTATTACTTGTCACAAATCCTAAGAAATCTCAGCCAAGTTCCCTGATTCTGGAAGAGCTCTTTGGTGGAGTAGCAGTAATTTGAAGAGTTACACTCTTTCCCAGAGGGGGGCACAGAGGATCTAGAGTATGCCAGATGGCAGGACAAGGGAAAAGTAGTTTTTCTGGGTGGCTGGATGAGTGACCTCACTCTTGGGTTCATACCTTGAGATGGTCCTCTTCTTTGTCTACAGTGCATCTGTCAACAAAAGGATTGAACCTGCACAACTGGAGACAGATATAAGAGCATGGGAACTGCCAGAGGCCATTGCAAATTCCACAGTTTTAATGCTCGGTAGTTACTATATTTATTAAATACATGGCTGTCACCCAAGCAAAACAACAAATGATTGCGACTGTTAAGAGGAATTTTACTTTCACAGGTTTGATGCTCAGAGGTTTGGACAAAGAGAGAAACTGAAGAAGAAATCTCTCAGGCCAAGTAAAAAGAATCACAACATCAACAGGGAAAAATRTTGAGGAAAATAAAACCTCTTTAGGTTTAATGGCAATAAAAATCTGGGAAATAAGATTGAAGGAATACATGATACACACAAAGCTCTGTATTTTGAAACAAAGTCCAAATGAATACTGAAGAACTCAGCAAGATAGTTCAGAAGAACTGAGGGACAGGGATGCATTTACCTCTCAATCCAGAAGTGGTGGTAAGAGGCAGACATGAACAAATTCATACCAGCACAGCTAAAATCCAAACAAGCATATCTGCATCTAGCATGTCAACACATAATGGTAATTGTATGAAGGGAAACTGGCTGAATTATTTGAAGGAAAACTAGATGTTCTGATATTCTAGCTGGCAATACTCTGTCTGTGGCCTGATTCATCACACAGTAACACCTTAATAATTCATATTTTTAAAATTTAWCACACAGCTTGACAAAAAATAAATAAATGAGGTTAAACCAAGATGTTAAATCTTATTTTTGTCTAAAATACTTCAAAATGAACCTATTGTCTATATTTTCTGTGTAAAAAAAATCTTTTTTGGTAAATATCTTTTCTAAATTTGAATTTTTCTGTATCCTGCTGAATCCAGCATAAATCAAACTGGATGAAAATCTGGAATCTTGGGCAATGAATTTTTAGTATTCTGGGAAGATAATTGTTATCAATATATGAACCAACTCCTGCCTAAAACAAGAGGTTTGTCAATGTGCAAGGAATAATACAAAGTCCAGGATATCTTCCTAAAGATTCACTTTCTAGATCAATCACTTTAATGCCAATTAATATTTATGGCTTAGCACTGAAGAAAAATTAAATAATCTGAATAATTATTTTGAGGCAAACTGGAAATCTTTTGGGGGTGAGATGGTATCAAGGGAGCTATTCTACAGAGTATAGAGACAAAAATACAGTGTTCCAAATCATAGTTAAAGAAAAGTGCTTTTCCCCAGCCAATTTTTCTATTTTTCAATTCTCAATTCTGTAGAATACTATCAGATAGAATATTATCAGCTTTCCACAGGGACTACATCTGAGGTAGATGTTTGAGAATCTACCAACATTCCCAACAGACTGGAGATAGTTAGTAAATGATACATCTTCTCCCTAAGTATAGTAAAAACACAGCAAGCAAATAAACAAATATTTATATCTAAGAAGCGATATTAATTCCTTTTCATAGTCATTTGTTGATATGTTATATATACAGCACCCTATATGCTATATATGAATAGAACATACATATGYACATAATCAGCAGTATATTTTAAAAATTATACTTATGAAATATCTTTTCTGTGTAGCTCTGGAGAATATAATAGCATATGAAGAAGATACTTTTAGTATTACTATAAAATAAGTATTTCTGTTTTTACCACTAGTAGTTATACAAACAGGTTGGTAAAATAAGATCAGTAAAAACTGTATCAAATGAGGGCTAGGTAAAAATAAAAAAAATATTTTATTTGAAATTTTTCACTTGTCTGCAGAGTAACTACTTATGATGTATTTAAAAATTAACAGAAGCACTCTTAATATATTTTTTGGCAGTGATCACTTTTGCTTATGGATCCAAGAAATATATATCAATTTAACATAGCATAAATTTAATTCTAATGGATTTTATAGGTTGTTTTTTTCAACTGACCATTTAATAAGAGCAGTAAATCTGTCTAC
This sequence comes from Rhea americana, assembly GCF_003343005.1. NCBI lineage: Eukaryota > Metazoa > Chordata > Aves > Rheiformes > Rheidae > Rhea > Rhea americana. Next base: position 563,293 of record NW_028186360.1, on the reverse strand, counting down.
TCTTCTGTTCTTTGATTATTTTTAATTTACTACTCTATAGTGAATGATTTATTTTTGTGTGTGTACTCATATTTGTTTGAGATTATATTCCTGAGTAAAAACCTCACACCATCTTACATTAGCACACCAACCWATTTTAACTGAAGCCTTCTCAGTAACTATGAAGAATTGCATGACAACATTRAATTGCATCTGTGGAACCTTTTGGGTTTATACTTTCTAGTCAACATTGGCATCACTTTCAGTGGCCAGTCCTCTWGCACGGAAGGAGGCCTCTTGATTACCTTCCTTCTCCCAAGGGCTCTCTCATTCTGTTGAGAGGTGTGCACACAATACACCTCTGTGCTTTACCAAATAACTTTTGCAGGGAGCCCAATCAAAAAAGCCTTATTATGCAATAATTCTCTAGCAACCATGTAGAAAAGACTTTTGGAAGGGACATCTGGTCACTGGAGAAGTTGGGATGAGGGGACAAAAGTCTTAGTTCACTCAAAAGGATAGTTGCAGGGAAAAGTCATTTATGGGATGAGGAATGGACATTAGCCTGTACATAAACATTTTGTAGGAGTGGACCAAATCATCTGTTCCCATTAAAGTCCATGGAAAGCCTACCAGTGATATCAGCTAAAACCAGAGAATGCCCAGTTCCTCTTCCCCTGCGCCTCCTTATGGAACATCTTTTCTGGAATATAGCATCTCTCTTCACCCAAGTACACAGTGAAGACTCTTGCTACATCAGCAAGGAAACTAGTAGCCAGTAAGACACTGATTCTTCCATATCCTATAATTACCTTTCTAGGATGACCCTGCCAATTGTTTTCCTCAAATTGTATCAGATGATCACCTGCTTGGCTTATTCCCAACACCCTCGTTTTTGGAGTTGCCTTTAAAAAAAAAAAAAAAAAAAAAAAAAAGATTTGCTTTTGGCAATACCTAACTATTTGCCCTAAGAAAGTATTATACACGAATAAAAATTGACCAAACCTTGTGAACTTCCACTCTTTGCCCTGTAGCATCATCTTACAGATTTTTCACAGCAGCAAGAATGGTAGAGAAGGAAGATGAGCTTTGTATTCTAAAAAGATGTTGCATTCTGACTCAGAATTACACAAAAATATCTTCAAATCAAAGAGAATGAACAGCTACTTATGAATAAATTCTTCAGCTCATTTCAGATGGCTTCACAGAACCATGGATTTTTCTTCCTTGAGTCTATCCTTGAATCCCTGGAAAGCTTTAGTATTCACAATTCCTTGTGTTAAAAGTTTCTGCATTTTAGTTCTACACTGTGAGCATTGCCAATTTCTTTAAACGGGCTAAATGCTAAGTTAATTTGATGCAGTTATTAACATTCATCTGATAATATTAGTTATTGTGCTAAAGACTCTTAAAAGTTGTGACAAGTGCTGCTAAATAAAATGTTGTACTGTTAACTCACCCTTAATCTGAAGGACTTTAAAAACTACTAAAAGGCCATGGGTAACTTCACTCATCCCTGAAACGTGGGTAACCTCTGGAATCATATTTCATGCTTTTGTAACAGTACATACCAAAAGAATATTAATTTTTAAGGATCAGAAGAGTTTAAGTTTTAAGGGAAGTTAGATATGCAGAYAGTACTTGCCTTATGACTGTGATTTATTTCTGCAAAAAATGTCCAGTGGATTTTGAATGTAATTAGTTTCCTATAACAATAATGTTCAGCGCATTTAAAACACTTTTCATCTGCATATATCAATTTTTTAAAAACCATACCGATTGGTTCATATCTATTGACTCTAAGATGCAGAGAGATTAACTGATTCCCCAGAGTACCACAGAGAATCTAGAGTAGAAGCCGGTCTCCTGAATTACGGTCACGTATCATTTCTATGAGATAACTACAGTCAAGCCTTTATAACCTTAATGATAACACACCAATCACTAATGTTAAGGTAGGCTACTGCAAGCATGAAGGCATAAAAATTTTATTCAACAGCGTAACAATATCCTTTAACATCTTGACTCTCCTAGATTTTTTTTTTTTAATCTCCCATTCAGTTTCTGATCCAACCACTCCAGACTGTGCTTGTATACTCAAAAAATAACAAGAAAGTGTCAAGACTGCAGGCCTAAATTCACTCAAGCCCTCTGTTTAAAATTTAAACACTGAATTTCCTACTGCTGGGGCATGCTGTTTTAAAAAATGCATGAACTTCTGAACACACTTCTGAAACACAATAACATGCCCCGTAATGGATCAAGAAAGAATGAACAAATCCCTGATGTATAGTAGTCTGTCATTCTCATCTCCCTAAATGAGAATGTGGGTCGTGTGCCAAGGAAATACAATATACTGTATGCATATGAATAAATAAATAAAAAAAAAGATTAATTTGAACGTATGCACTTGCTTTCCTCCTTTCTCCTTTCTTCACCATTTTATTTTCTTCTCTGTTCTTCCTTTCTCCCTGTTCTTTTCACCTCTCTCTTTCATGTTTCCTTCTCATATGTTCCTTTTTTACTTGAATAGATTTTACACTGTCATTTTCTTCCTGCCACTCTGTGAACCAATCTCCACCTTCTTGCTTCACCAGTTATACGGTTGTTCTTAGCTTTTCCCCATAAGCAGCTTTGGCTACATCTCTCTGAGTAACAGAATGGGCATAGGAATAGTCGTTAGCCTGAGGGCACGTGGCACAGCCTATAATGCAGTCTGTTTTCATATACTTACACTCTTCTTCTTCCAGAACACAGTGGCCATGCACCACCTGCAAGATGGTGCAGGATCATATTCTACAGGCCTTTAAATCTTTCAACCCATTGCTTTTCTAACTCAGCATATCTACCACGTTCCCCATGCTCACTGTGTTACATACCTGCTACAAAAGCGGTTATTGCAGCTTATCCCTCAAGGCATGCAGCCTTTATAGAGCAGTCGGTGCTCCCGCACACTTTTGGCAGCTGCTGCCACAGCAGTTGCAAATTCACTGGCTYTGGGCACCTCTTCTACTCACATTTCCACTATTTGCATGGTGCCAGACAGTCTTTGACATCTTCTGAAGCCACCTTCCTTCATTTGGAGCTAGAAGAATATAACTCAGCATGTAGACATGGCATGTGACTGTTTATGACATTCATTATTTACAAACCTTTATTATGAACCTTCCCCAACAACCCCCAAAAATGCTGAAATAAGATTTCAGCTATCCAGGCATGCATAGGGAAGAGCTTGCCTGCAGCATGGCTTGCTGTTGTGGATACAGGCCAATAGCTTGATATGATCATGCTAGAGGACTGGGTCAGAGGAAGTTGGCCAACTTGGCAGAGCCTTGTACTTACTAACAAGGCATGTGCCATCCCCCAAACCTCGCCTGGAAATTGTGTGGGAGAGTGCTAGCTAGGCTGGATCAGCATCACGCCAGGGTGTCTGCTAGCAATTTTACAGTATAGGACGACTGTGTACCAGTGTTCAAATATCTATTGTGGCTTGCTTTAGTTTATAAACATAGACATAGCCTTCCAGCTTTGACTCATGTGAATTGCCTAGAGACTGAGTGAAGCACTCTTGAATTAGGTCATGTTCCAAACTAGTGGAATTCATGTTATTTTAGAAGATAAAATCAAATAGGTGCGTTTTTTCTTAAAAAAAAAAAAAAAAAAAGAAAAATAAGCTGCACATTTAGTTGGATGTCTTATTGCTATTCATTTTAATTATGCATCTGAATCCCTTAAGTGGTTTTGAAAATCAAAGCCAATTTGTTCAGTTCAGCACTAGARATAACTTGCCGTTCCTCATTAGGAACGTGATGCATTGTGTATATATGTAAATGAGAGGTTTTCAAAGAAAACTTTGCACGATGTTTTAATTATGGGAAGTATTAGGCAACTTAATATGGAAGCTATCATAATTTCCCCCTGCAGACAATGTGTAGCTGTTCTTTTTCACGTGCTTTTCTCTTCCTTTTCCCATTATTTGTATGCATTTACTGAAAAAATGTTGTGGAAAAGTAAAAATGGAGTTTTTATTTTAATGATACATTAGCCTATTAACACAGGCACTGTTAAAAAAGAAATGAAAAAGCACCTTGCAACTGCCATGCATTATGTCAATTATATATTAAGAAATCATCACCTGTGAGCTGATAGTATAGCTAAAGGGCAGCCAGCCCCTGCGAATGTCAGTTTGCCCCCCTTCACCTTGATTCAGCATTGCAGGCAGTGAGTGATACTGTTCACCTTTCCAAGAATCAGCTTGGATGAGCTGCTGAACCAGCCTTCAGGGAACTTCAGAGAGCCCTCCTTATTGAATCAATCACAATTTATTTTACCAGAAGTTTTCTCTAACAAGAAAATGGACCAAAGAAGCATTAGACAGAATCCATAATGCTTCAAGAACAARATTACAAGAAACCTTATTTTCTATACAAGGCCTCACTGTCATGCCACTATGCTGGGATCCAAGAGATCTAGATTCAACTTTCAACCAACAGCTAGATTCACSTATTCTTCCATTTCAGTTGTATCTATCAGTTCATTACCCTACTAAACCTAATCCCTGTTCATTTCTAGGAAATAAAACTAAAGAAAGGGATTATTTACTTGCTGTTCTAAATATTTGCCATCTTATTTCAGGGTTGCTTGCTTTCATGTGGTGGTGCTTCTGGTTTAGCAGCAAACTGAACTCCTTTTAACACAGTTATTGACTACATAGATATGTGCTGCTGAGAAAACCCAACATCTACTTGAGAAACTTTTTCCGGAACTTACCTTGCTTCTCAGACAGTTAATGGTTGCTTTTTGGCATCAGATGAGGATATATCCATTCTCCATTTTCATTCAACAGCTCAGTCACTATAAAATCCTGCTCTAGAAAGTCTGATCCTGATTATGAGCACCATTTTCTGGCTTGTAAATATTTATTGACAAAATGGGTACTTGCACATCTTCCTCTAAACTGCTGAAAAAGCAAGGTGAGTAACAGAGCAACTAACTGCAAGAACAAAACTGTGAAAACATGGTTACAGAGCGCAGTAGACCTAGCAGTTCTTCTGCAGCATCTAAGACTGTTTTAAAGACGGTTACTGTGCACTAGAAACACATTCAGGATTTGTCCTAAGGTTCTCTATACTCCCTTTCAAAATTCCAGTTTTCATGCAGATGCGAAAACAGTATGGTCATCTGTTTGCTTTCTAGCTACTCAAGAGACCAATGCATCAGCTAGTAGCAGACAATACTGTAAAATAATATTGAGTCATGCTATGTACTACACACATGTATCTACTATGTTTATACATATAGCATGTGGATTACATGTAGCACATACTACCTGTAGCACAAGTTATATACTAGTCATCAAAAAAAACCACATTGCAAGAAACGGGATAAGAAAAGGAGAGAAGGGATGCCTAAATATAGATGGTCAAATTCTTTACCAAATAAAGGATTCTGCTGCCTGCTTTTTTGTTGTTGTTGTTGTTTTTGTTTGTTTTTTTTTATTGCTCTTCACATTTCCATTATTTGCAGTAGCTGTTGAAATCTGGCAGAAGAAATGCCTCCTCTTCATCTCATGAAATTCTCTTAGCATTTTACCCATATACAAAATGACAAGAACAACTCTTTTCCAGATCTAAGCTTCAGATTCTGAACATTGTGTATTTATTTTTGATAGGACACATTTGAAACTGTATGTTAATTCATTAAATAGGATTCATTAATAGCCTGAACCCATGATGTTAACTGTAAGAGTTCATAAAGCAATACACTGGCTTAAAGCTAAATGTAAGAACAGTATTTATAACACACACTATTCTAAAGGTTGGGTGAAAGGGAGCCTCCTCCCCCAAGAGTATTATATGAGAAAATATAGCATGAATGAGAAAGGGAGTGCAAATATACCCTGAACATTTCCTCAAATACAGGTGAAGAAACTTCCACAGACCATCACAGCAGCAATTCTCATCAGCTGAAAGAAGCAGAGACGACCTTATGCTGAAGGATGCAAGTGGAAGATAGCCTGGATTTCTGAAAAGGGGAAGGGAAATACAGTCCATATATGCGTGYTCTGTTGCAGATCTCCTTAAAGGTACATTGAGCAAAAAGGCTGCTACATGCCAGAAWCTGGCTCCAGAGAAGAGCTGTTCCAGAGTCACCCTTTTGAGTGGTAAAGATCCAAGAATGAAGATCTGATAAAAACAGTCAAACACATACATAAATATACATAAAAATATATAATGCATAGATTTGAAATCTACAACTCATTTTAAAAAGGGAAGTCTAAAGAATGGGTTATTTACCTTTGAAAAATAAGATGGTGACACATAAAACAGTCAAGAAAACAAGAAATAGTTTAATAAGGTGATGTAGAGCCTAGGACAACAGGGGAAGTAGGAGAGAAATGCTGGAAGAAGGAATTTCAGGGCACAGGGCAGGCTGGAGGGTGACAATACAGGGTATGTTTCTAAAAAACTTAATGAGCAGAAATTAATTATCAGATTCTGGTATACTTGAAGGAACAGGGGGAAACCATCCACATGAGCTTAAGAGGTGGGGGCTGTAGAAAAGCAGAAGAGCAGGAGAAGAGAGGAAATGTATGTGATGGCTCTGAAGCAAAGAAAGCTTGAGAGAGAATAGAAAAACAAAAAATGAGAACCTCGAGCTCATCCTTTTTTTTATTTCTCTTATTCTACTTTGCCTCACCCTATTAGATTCAATAAATACACTCATGGATACTAAATGTATGGATTATGCATTAATCTACATTAAATTTAACAGGCATTTAAGAGTGTTTCTCTGCAAACAGGAGGAGCAACGTCTGTTAAAGAAGCTCAGAAACAATGTTCCTTTTCTCATGGTAGCATATGGTTTTGCAGGTGACAGATAGCAAAAAGCTACCAGCTGCTGATTTACAAAGCTAAGGGCCATATGTGGCAGTGCTATTTCGGCATAACAACCACCTCAGTTCTAGCCTTCCTCCAGCTCTTTTTGATATTTCTTTTATTAGAGAATGTCAACTAGCTGAATTATGTAAATACATCGCCCAGAGCATCTTTCTTAGCTTTACCTGACTCTAGAAGACTGTCTACAAGATGCAGTGGAAAGGTCCCTAAATTACTTGGGGCTTTTACTCCTGATACCTGAACTGCTTCACTGACAGGCAGCCTGTGTCAATGCAGTAAGTCTAACTTAAGTTACTGTACTGTTAGGACCKACTGTTCTATTATAGCACCAAATGTAAAATTTTAACAGGAAAAAAGAAAGGGGGCATTCACAAGGTTTAAAAATTTTGTTCTTCACAAACTAATAAAATCAATAAAGTGAACCCAATTACTATAAAATTAATTTCCGTATACCACTTTATCCCTGCTCTCTCTGTTTCTCTAGGACAACAGTGGGTGCCTCTGTGCCTGACATATTCAAGAGCTGCAAGTGTGGCTCAAAGCCACTTCTCCACCTGCCTCACATGGCACCAAACATAGATCAGCTGGTGTCTAGTTTCATAACAGCATCCACAATCAGCATAACTTTACACAACTGGAATCTTTTTCTTTCCATTTCACCTTATGTCATTTTCCCATGTAAATTTAAAAATTTTGTGCCCTTTCCAAAAGTGTGACACACARCTTTGCTGAACGCTGCATCAACTTAAAATGAAATAGTCATAGTTGTGCTACACAGATAATGACTAATATCACTCTCAGGCTTAATCATGACAAAGAGAAATAAATGATTTGCAGGCTATTCTCCCTCTCCAAGTGCCTTGGTCCACACCCCATATCAGATTTCTGCATATACACTAGTTCCTCCCTACTCTGCTTCCCCTGCAGCGTGTCGCTCCACTAYGGCAGCAATTCTGCAGAAAGACTGCTTCCTCGTGGTTTAGCAACAAACCCATGAACAGAAATATCACCAATTGTTTGGGTTTGTATAAATGATCTTCTTCACTTGTAAGGCTGATAAAACTGYCTCCAAAGGATTTCTCTCTGATTGTGGATCACTCTTAATATCTGTGTGATGTCCTGCTACTTACCTACTATGTTCATCTCTGAACTATGATGTCTAACATATCCTCTGGGAGTGGCTGGGCAGCAGAAATCACAATATTTCATATATACACATTGGTATGTACTTTTTAATCTGTCTCGTTGCTGTGGGAAATACTAATTAACATTGCTTACTAGCATACTTGAGGACGCTGTACGTAAAGCAGRAGTTTTTATTGAACTCTGCAGTCAMAAAAGCTCATTTGTTAAAAAGAAACACTAATTCAGAATCCTTTAAGAGACTTACAAAACTTACATCTTCCAACTAAAATAGGTGCAGAAACACACACGCACACACATATATACACACATATGTGAAAAGCAGGAAAAGACCTTACAGGGCCAGATGCAAAAACTGGCACTTATTTATTTTACAAAAGCATGATTCTTACAGCTTTTGTASTTACAAGTAAGGTGGGTAGGAGGCCAGGAAGAGAGGAGGAAAACAGGGGRAAAAAAAACAACAGGAAAAGAAAAAAGCGTGTAACATTTAACAGCCCTACTTCTCTCTAGGATTAGTACATCAGCTGTCCTTTTCTTCCTGGTTGTCTTTTCTTCAAATAGAAAGCCCAGGGAATTAAGTGGAATTTACAGTTCAACATGAAGGTTGCCAAGTCCCGTTTTTGATATCAAGAAGGGAAATGAAGTTCCCCAGATATCTGAGGGGTTCCTCAGATATTACACTCTAATGGGCATATCCCTATTTAAAAATTGGCCCACTAGTTTATATTCTACAGAAGACCCGGATTTGCTAGACAGGCTTTCAGCTGTTTGCAGAACAGCTTTAAAAAGTTTGTACCTTTCCCTGCATAGGCAGATCTTTCTGCCTAGCTTTGGTTATGCTGCCTAATCACATTAGTGACAAACACAGAGAAATCTTCCTTGAAGGGCTATAAACAAATGACAGACAGAGTCACACTGGAGATCCATTGAAATGCTCTAAGGAAACATATTTTGTTTTGAACTACTAGACACACTGACAATCCCGGGCCCTGGGAGACAGAGAAGGGCATCTTTGCATTCTCAGCTTGAAATYCAGTATCTGTCTCGACTCTAAGTGACTAGTGCTGACCATGTTCTTCAGTCCTGATGGATTTAAAGTATGCTTTCGAACTCCAGAGAGCCTTGAAGCTCCTGAATGAGTTGTCAGTGGATGSTAGATTCCAGCAGTAAGCACTAAAAGTTAGTAGGAGTCTGTGATAAGCGTGGAGACTACGATGGTAACAGGCTGCACTAAACTTAGGAGCCTAATGCTAATAGGCAGCACAATTCACTTTTCCTCAGAAAGTTATTCTTAAATATTTCAGAAAGACTCTAAAAATGGAAAAGCTAACTTCCTCAATATTGACAGTGTAATTTATAATAGATGCTGCAAACACTTCAAAAATGGAAAGGTGACAGATTTTTTTTTTCCCTCATGACAGTATTACAGACTACCCCAGGCAGGAACTTGGCTGCCTAACTAAAAATTAAAAAAGAATATATTCAGAGAGCATTTTCTATTTACAATGAGAGTAAATGCCAATTTACTCAATTGGTTCAAGCTCCCTTGAATCAATCCCAGACTTCAGCTTACTCCCAGATTGCCCAGAATTGCCCTTGGCAGCTGTTCTTCATACATAGTGACTTACCTGATCGGAGGTACCAATGCCGGTGCATCTTGGTGAGTTTACGTGCTGTGATGACTTCACGTTCGTTATAGGTTTATACATAAGGGTTCTGCTAGCAGTTCACTGTATGTTTGGAAACAAACAAACCTAAAAGCTGGAAATTTTATGATCGTTCTGGTAATGTAAACCTGCACAGTCCTGTTGCTGCATGCACAGAATGCCCCTTAATCTTATGCAACTTGCAGGGGAACTCAGAGCCTTAATGAGAAAGTTTCCTCACTGAGGAAACCCTTTTCGTTGATATTGTGCATGAAACTAGAAGTGTGATATGATCTCCTAGATCAGCCACAGATACCAGCCTTCTTTGCCACACATTTCCAGAAACACTCAAATACAAAAAAAGGAAAAAATCCCACCCAAATAATCAGTGTCCTGTTCTGTGAGTGTCACCTTTAATTTAGCTGCTTATGTTAGGACTGGAGTTGTCTGAATCAGGATGAAGTTTTGTCTTTTGTTTTCTGACGTTTTATTTCTTTTCTTTTTCTTTCCTTTAATCTATGAGGCACACACCCAGCAGCGTATAGTAGAAGAGGACAGTAAAATGAGATTCGCTCCTTGTGGAAATAGTTCCACTCTCCAAGTAGATCCACACTTTGTGGTAGTGGAAGACATGCTAGCATCAAGTTACAGCCAAACCTAGGCATGAAATGCACGTGTGCCCATGCAAAAGCCATTAACTGTGGTATATGCTGATTGCATGCACAATCCTTTGGCAGTGAAGAAGTTAAACACGTTGCCAAATCAAAATCAAGTTGCAAACAAACCAAATGAGGCTTCTTAAGCCTCTGAAGGCATTTTTCATTTTTTTTTCTTGCTCTGGGTGTTCATACAGTACGTTAGACACTTTAAGCATCAGATTAAGGGTAGTTGAATAGAACAGTTAATAAAATATTTAGAAAGCAGCAGAAGCTGGATCTTAAAGCCTTCTTCCTTTCTTCCTTTTTTCCTTTCTTCTTCT